>NC_072768.1:32064677-32364677 GCF_022539595.1 Amphiprion ocellaris
TGACTGACAACAAGCTCAATTTTAGTTTCATAAGACCACAGAATATCTTTGCAGTTGCATTCAGAGCCTCCCAAATGACTTATGTCAAACTCTAGTCATGATTTAATAAAGGCTTTTCTCAACAGTGGCGTTCTCTTTGAAATTCTCCCATTGAGTCATATGTGTTTTGATGGCCTCCCTCATTCATCTCTTTATAGCACAGTTTCTCACTGTTTGAGGATGGTTTGCTCTAGGTAGATTTTACAATGTGCCACATTCTTTCCATTCTGGTGGATTCTGTACTCCAAGGTACATTCAGTGATTTGGAAATTTTCATCCCCTGACTTTTGCTTTTTAAAACCTTTTCATAGCTCTCTTGGAGTGTTTCTTCTGTCTTAAAGGTGCAGTTATAGCTAGGAGTATCAAGTCACCAGTAACTGGACCTTCCAGATACAGTTGTCTCTCTTGAAACTACAATCACTGAGACACAATCACAGCACTCAGATGATCTCAATTTAAGAACTGTGTGACTTGTCATACTAATTGACAGCACTTCAATTACATATCACTATAAAGAAGATAAATACCTATGCAATTGCATATATTATGTTCCATGTTGTTATGCATTTACTTTACGTCGTGGAAATCTTTTTTCGTTTTGACATCAGTGTTTTCAAACCAAATTAAATGGCCAAATTAAACTGATCATGATTCAGTGTTGAAAAGGGGAACCTTCCAAGGAAGGTGAAACCTTTTTAAAGACATTCTAAAGTGGAAGAAAACGCAGATATTTTCTGGAATAGCATAGTCATGACAGTGATATTTTGAGAAATGTTACATTAAATCATTTTTAAATAGCTTGTGTTTCTACAACGTTTGAAGGAGTGATTCTGGTCGATTATGGAACAAGCTGGAGGGAGCATCGTCGCTTTGCTCTGATGACTTTCAGAAATTTTGGTCTTGGGAAGAAATCAATGGAAGAGAGAATTCATGACGAGATCCAATACATCATTAAAACACTGGACAAGAACATTGGTATGTCATCTGTGGATTTGAACAACTATCTTTTGCAATATGCTATTGCTTTTGTAATGTTCTTTTATGGTGCTTTACAGATGTTAATTCATATTATATCCTTTGCAGGCAAAGCTCTGAGTCCACAAGTGATGTTTCATAATGCCGCCTCCAACATCATCTGCCAAGTTCTTTTTGGTACACGCTTCGAGTATGATGATGACTTTATCAGAGTAACTGTTCGGTGCTTCACTGAGATTTCCAAAATAACCAATGGACCATGGGCGATGGTGAGTGAAAGCATATTTTCAAGGTCATAAACGTGTTTTAGAAATATCACCAAGGGTAAACCATGCTTACAGGTATTATGTGTGAAAATGTGAAGCAATGTGCAAGTACTGCTTCAGTGAAAACAGGTGAAGAGACAAAAGGTGCAAGTGATCCAGTAATGAATAAGTTCAGAAAAGAAGAAGGTAATGCAAAGAAAACAAAGATACACGAGGCTGAAAAGTCACAGGAATCACATCTATACTCTTCTACTGTTGTCATTTGAAGGGAAGAACTGAGGATAAAATCATTTGTCACAATAGAAAGCAAAACTTGAATATCTGGATTCAGATATATTAATAGTGTTTCATTTTCTTTACAGCTTTATGACTCTTTTTCCTTTATTCGAAACCTGCCACTACCCTTCAACAAGGCCTTCAGGAATGTTGAGGTAAAAATTACTCTAACCACAAACGTGTACTGTAATGGTCAACATGTACACTCATACATACGCATACAGATTTTAATTGATGACTTCTATTTCTTTTTAAGACTATGAAAAACCTTTTAATTTGTTTGGTGAATGAGCACAAGAAGAGCAGAGTCCCAGGAGAGCCACGACACTTTGTGGACTGCTATCTGGATGAACTGGAAAAGGTGTGTGAGTGTGTCAGGGTGCTATTGTAGACTGTGGTTAAATACAGTCTATGTCAAATTCATGTTCGTATTTGTTTCGATTTATTGTGGTCAGTATAATTACATGTTTACATTACTTGCATCTGCCTTACAAAAATCATTCTTCTTTTTTAGAGACCGGATGATCCTTCATTTTCAGAAGATCAACTCATTATGTACGCTCTCGATCTTCACTTTGCTGGGACTGATACGACCTCCAACACCCTGCTAACTGGCTTTCTTTACCTTATGAACCACCCACACATTCAAGGTAAAGCTGCACACATAATCATGAGATTTTCCTCTTTTTTCATTGGCTCTATAATTCTCTCATTGTCTTTATATAATTTGCCTCCATTCATCCATTAGGTTTTGTACAAAGGAATACTTCGAAAAATAACAAACAAAACAGGTGTTTTTCACAGAATGCATCCACTCTGTAAAAATGTTCACCCAGCTGGAGTATTTTCATAAGGACTACAGACACTCAAACTAACAAATCACGATTGAAGAGTTCCATTTGATGCTTGGACAAATTATTGCAACAGATCTTACTTGACTGGAGCAGATAAAAATTGCTGGGAACTGTAAAAAATAAAAACCTTTTAAATCTATGGTGGCAAAAAAGAGAAACTTCTGTGTTGTTTATCTTATTGTTCATACATTCAAAAATGCCCTGTTATCAGATCATTGTTTAGCCAATATGGAAAGAAAAATTTGATACTATCTTGCTCATTCAGAGCGATGTCAGCAAGAGATTGACAAGGTGTTGGAGGGGAAGGATCGGGCCTGTTTTGAGGACAGGCACAACATGCCCTATATGCAGGTACTATACTGTATACTGATCAGACAGATCTAATGTTTCCATCTATACTTGAGCACCATGTCAGTTAGAGCATATCTGGTTTAATGTTGGAGAAAATCATGCAGCAAATCCGTGGATTTAGTGACAGATTGTAATTATGGTCTTTAAATAACATTTATCGTTGTGTTTTTGGCAAGGTTGTTAACATATTTCTGCATGTTACAGCTGATTAATGAACTTTTTAGAGCCTGCATTGTTTTCCTTCTGCTCCAAATCCAGATAAACCATAAAAATGTTGTCTAAATCTCTTTTCATCCAGGCTGTGATCCATGAAGTGCAGAGGATTGCCAACACTGTTCCACTCAGCGTCTTCCACCGTACGACTAAAGACACAGAGCTCATGGGATATTCTCTTCCAAAGGTAAGACACAACTGGTTACACAGGTTTTGGCACCAGAGACAACAAAGTGAAGAAAGCCCTTTATGACCTTTGTCCTTTTGGTTCATTTTATTCTCAGGGTACAATAATCATTCAGAACATGAACTCAGTGCTGGAGGAGGAGGGTCAGTGGAAATACCCTCATGAATTTAATCCTGAAAACTTCCTCAATGACCAGGGAGAGTTTGTTAAACCAGAGGCCTTCATGCCTTTTTCTGCAGGTATAAGAGCATAAAAACTGTATCACACTTGGAGTGGCAGGCACAGGGTGAGTCTAAGAAACTGCTGTAGATGACTTTGAGGTGCTTTTTATTCCTCAGGTCCTCGGATGTGTCTCGGAGAGGGTCTGGCTCGTATGGAGCTCTTCCTCATCATGGTGACTCTGCTGAGGAAGTTTAAGTTCATCTGGCCTGAGGATGCAGGAGAACCTGACTACACTCCACTCTATGGGATCACTTTGTCTCCCAGACCTTATCGCATGAAGGTCCAACTCAGATTATCCCAGTGAAGTGGTCTCAAGACACACAGCAGAAACAGTGCAGAGTGACTCAGATGTACAAAAATTACAAGCAAATCAGTAGATCGAGGATAATAAAGGAGCTACCCTTGATAGCAGTTAACTATAGTTAGCTGGATGGACATTGTCCACTTATGAACATATGGTGACATATCATTAGTCCCTTCAACAATTACTCTATGAAGCTATTAATGTACATTGTACAATACTGCATATTATATCAACTGAAGGAAAGGAATCCTCATAGGAATTTTCATATGTTTTAGTGAAACAAGATACAGTTGTGAACAAAAGCTTACATACACTTCTAAAAAGATATGTGTCCTGTCAAGAGGAGTGGTCAAACATACAACCAAAAGTTTGCCAGAAGAGATGCCCACCAAAAACTGAATGTATCTCTCATTGTTTCAAGCTGCATTTGACAGAAGGACTTAAACATTTTAAAATATATTTATGGTAATTGCAGGATGTACAATCTGCTAATTCTGCTCTCTTCGCAATAAGAAAAAGCGAGGTATTTTGACTAACTATTAATGGCCATTAAGCATCAATCTTCAATAAGGGTGACCTAATGAAGCCACTAAAAATAATGGGGGGTACAAAAATGCCTAAAGTCATAAACGAATTTCAGGAATTTGACAAATCTATAATAACATGTAAAACAGCTTAAAACTATGCCAATATGAGACTAAGTTAATTGGATACTTTGGCCTCATATTTTATTCTTGTTATTACTAATTATCTGCTGTTCAAAGACTAATATAGGTACAGTTAACATTTTGGTTCTTACAGTGACCACTATTCAAAACAAGCCAGGAGAGGCGATGCAATACTCTTTATGTGATTGCTTGATATGTCTTTGGTATAGAGTTGACTTTTTGCACACTTGGAGTGTATCCAAGTAATATGGCAAGTAGTATAAGATAAGGTGGTGATTCTTCTGCTGCAATATCTGATTTAAAAAGTGCTATATCAGGTTATAGTGTCATTATAGATGGTCATTCACCCTGTTAATTCATGCCAATGATACTAGGCTTAGACACAACAACCACATCCATCCATCCATCCATCCATACATCCATCCATCCATACATCACTTGATCCTCATTAGGGTCACAGATGGGCTGGAGTCTATCCCAGCTGACTAAAAGTAAACTCATTCAATAAAAATGTGACAAACTGAATAAACTCAGACAAAAGATTCCTACAAACAGATGGTAACACCAATATAAACCTCAGCTCCAATTAATGCCATGAGGTCTATATATGCCTCTGTCAACAAAGGACACATAAAGTGTGTCTTTTCAGAGATGTTAATGGCTGAGCCACATATTCATTACAGTCATCTAATGATGCTCTCAGTCACACTCAGAGACCGTAAATGTATTCATTGTTGACTTCACTGATACCCGATCACTGGTTAACCTGACCTAGATGAGCTGGGGTGCCCGTGAGGTGACTGAGAACTTCCATGAACTTTTGTGAACTTTTATGACCATGGTGACTCAGCAGCATTGTAGCTCCTGTTGTTTTTGTGTGATTGCTTGATTTGTCTTTGGTATAAAGTTGACAATTGCACACTTGGAGTGTGCCCAAGAAATACTGCAAGACATGCATTGCGAAATTTTTAAACTTTGATTATTGATAAGCCATAATGTGTGATAGAGATTTTTGCATAGAGTTCAACAACATGTGGATGAAAGGTCATAGCGTTGTGGTGCTCAGTCTGTTTCTCAGGCCTTTATTGCTTTCTCACATTTATTACTTACTGCATTTTTCATTGTAATATAAAGTTCCACAGGTCTATCAAAACAGCATAACCATAGCTAGAAGTAGACAACACTCAAAAATGTTTTCTGTTAAGAATAAGTTTTGACGTCACAAATCATAAAAAAAGGAATAATAAAAATTGAACTTTATTTATTTACAAAACTTGAAAAAAATGTGATTAACATGCATAACATTATTTTTAAACACCCCCAAGTGTTATCAATAATAGGAAATTGATGAATACATACATATAATAAATATTTTACTATGTGGAATAACAAACATTTTGAAGTGACAGAAGGCTCAGCCGTTTCAGTCTCAGTAAAAAAAAACAACTGAAAAACAAACAAAAAAAAACATCCAAACATTGTTATTTTGCATGGATAAAAGGAGAAAAAAGATGAAAAAGTCTTTTTTATTTTGGAGCTGTTGTGTTGCATGGCATTATTTGCTCAAGTTTGCCAAGCAAATGTAATTTAGGGCATTAAAAAACACATCCAGCATCTAAAATGATCTCTCATTGTTTAAATCTGTATCTAACAGAAACTAAAAAATAACTATGGAATCTGCAGCATGCACAATCTGTTATTTGTGCTTTCTTCAAAAGATGGTAAAGGAAGTAAACGAAGAAGACTAAACTTATCTTGGTTGACCATAAATGGCTGGAACATTTGAATACATGGTTAAAACAGGGTTTTAAAGCAAATCACAGAGTGTTTGATATGTTTGATGTGGTCACAGATGAGAAATCCATGACTGGCCACTGTGGACAGACACTGTTCTCTTCAGTGTTAACTGTGTTTCTGGGGCAGGTGAAGGGATTGGAAGTGAAGGTTCTTTAGGTGTGAGTGTCCATGGTGCTGATGTGATTTAGTAAGTCTCCTAAATTAGATTTGCTCCAGGGATCATCTTTAATGGAACAATTACAGTCCACGTGACAGTAAACACAGACACCAACAATTCAATTCCTCTTGGTCCGTAAGGTTGCCTGTGTGTGTTTGATATAGTCACTTTCTTAGTACAAAGAGACAAAGTACACATCCAGAGGAGGCAGGGCTCTGGGCAGGGACAGCTTTTAAAATCAGGTTAGCCACTTACTCTTTTCAGGTTATTCCAATCCATCCCACCATGTCTGTCTCAGTCATTCTGCTGTTGCTGTGCATTTTCTTCATCGTTTTCCAACTCAGGCCCAAGAGGCCCAAGAACTTTCCACCGGGACCTGCTCCACTGCCTATACTGGGGAACATTCTGCACCTGAGCCTTCGTAACCCTTTGAAGGACTTGGAGAGGGTAAGAAACATGTTGCAGTGAATGATGCTGCTGTGTAAATGTCTCAAATTGTTATAATGCCGAAAGAATCGTTGCACTGCATACTTAAATGAGCACAGGCTCCTGTTGTTTTTATGTGATTGCATAATATGTCATTGACACACAGTTGACTGCTTGCAAACTTGGAACAGCATGGCAGGTCATGCACAGTCGACTTTTCTAACTTTGATTACTGAGATAAGTCACAATGAGTCAGTTCATTAAATGCCTGCTTTGATCTGCGGACACATGTGCAGGATCAGATATTAAAACTACCATGTGAGAGTGCACCACTCTGTATGATCATCCACCTAATCTACGTAGGTAAAAGTAAAACGCTACTGTGTAAAATCTTAGTATGACTATGTGACCATTTAACTCTTAACATACAAGAGAATTAAGATTATAATGTTGTGAGATTGATGTTGTCATATAAACAGCTTTATCAGCACTGAACCTTGTATCTGTAATAAAACCACTTTGTAGTTGTCAATAATTGTGTGAAAATCAATGAGGTATGTCGTATTGTTTTAACTTAATTTGCTCAGTGTTTTTTTTATTATTATTGTGTGTCACTCTTTCTGAATGAGTTCTGTTTTAATCCCTTTTTTAATTATTGACCATGCCCACCTTGAGCACAATAAACTGATAACCCCCTTTTCAATCTAACGGTATGATACATGCTTTTCAACCACTGGCTTGTTATGTTGTTCTTTCCCAGCTGAAGAAGTCATATGGAAATGTCTACAGTCTGTTCTTCGGTCCTAATCCAGTTGTCTTCATCCATGGGGTGAAGGCCATGAAGGAGGCTATGGTGACCAGAGCTACTGATTTTGCTGGACGACCTCAAGACCTGTTTATTAATGACCTTGCAAAGAGAAAAGGTAACGTTCGATACGACACATCACACCTTGGGTGCAAGTTTTATTTAAACAGTGGAGAGAACTCATTACACAAGGTTTAGACGTTTAAATACATTATTTTCTACAATCTTTTGCGTCAGTACACATGTAGGAATGATTTACTCTTCAGTCCGCTTTTTGTTTGGGGAGGTAAGCTCTTTAAATGTGCATTAACATGTAATCACATCAGTGATATTTGATACATTAAATTATTTTACTTAATTTCCAAACTCCAGAACTTTAATAGCTCAGACTTCCAATTGTTAATGGTTCAAAACTTTCTACACATTCAAAACATATCACACATCAGTGTTTCTGACTGCTTTTTAGGAATTATGAACGTCTTAACAATGATATTGAAGCTAAGTGAAAATACAACATATATTGGCTGCAACTGATTAGAACATCAATCAGATCTATTGGATCTATCTATGCTGCTTCACCTATTGCAGGAGTGGTTATGATAGATCATGGCCCTAACTGGAGGGAACATCGTCGCTTTGCTTTGATGACAATGAGGAATTTTGGCATGGGGAAGAGATCAATGGAGGACAGAATTCATGATGAGATTGAATACACCATGAAAACACTGGAAAAGAGCATCGGTACGTTATCTGTGGGTCCACAAAACTGAATTTTGCATTGTGCTGTTGTTTCTCTCATTCTTTTATACTACCGTACAAATGTTTGTTTGCATTTTTTCTTTTACAGGCAAAACTCTGAGTCCACAAATGATGTTTCATCACGCCTCCTCCAACATCATCAACCAGGTTCTTTATGGTACACGCTTTGAATATGATGATACCTTTATGACAGAAACTATTCGGTGCTTCACTGAGATTGCCAAAATAACCAACGGACCATGGGCGATGGTGAGGAAAAGCGTGTTTCTGTGGTCATAAATAAACAATGTTTGGAGGTACTATTTGAAAGCATGTGAAGCAATTTCTGTGTATCACTTCAATGTGTGAGTGGATTGCGTAACGTAACTTACAAAACCGAGACCTTCTTTGACTGGCTCTAAAGCTTCTGAGAGTCTGCAGATTGGATGATCTGCAAAATTTATCCTGCAGTGGACTTGTGGTTCTCGTTGAACTTCTTAAGAATGATTTCTGGCTGTACTTTCTGTGTCAATATTCTTACTCTGGTCCTTTAAAGGGAAAAACTGAGGATAAAACGATCTGTTCAGAACAGTTCATGCCAAGGAGGAGAATGTGAACATTCAGATTCAGATATATTAATGCTTTCTCTTTCTTTACAGCTGTATGACACTTTCCCCTTCATCCGTAAGCTGCCACTGCCCTTCAGAAAGGGCTTTGAGAATGTCGAGGTAAAAATCACTCGAACCACAGGCACATATCATAACAGTCAACACATATACTCTAGTATGTGTCAGTGAAAAGAAACAATGTAAAATTATTTAATGATAATGAATGATGACTTGTGTTTTTTAGACTTTGAGATTTCTTCTACTTGGCTTGTTGAATGAACACAAGAAGACCAGAGTCCCTGGAGAGCCACAAGACTTAGTTGAGTGCTATCTGGATGAAATGGATAAGGTATCACTATTTCAGATGATATGCTGTTTATTGATATGGTTTGTGTTTAAATAAATTACAAGAAATTCCTATTTTGCACTTTCAATTCAGTTCATTGTGGTCACGAGTTGACTCCTTTCACCTCCCATAGTGTCTATCAGTATAATATAATTACATTTTTACCTCACTTGCATCTTTCTTACAAAGAAAACTCTTCTTTTTTAGAGACCAGATGATCCTTTATTTTCAGATGAACAGCTTAACAGGTTTGCAGCAGATCTTCACTTTGCTGGGACTGACACAACCTCCAACACCCTGCTGACTGGTTTTCTTTACCTCATGAACTATCCACACATACAAGGTATAACTGCGCATGCAATCATGGGTTTTTCCCTTATTTCACCGGCTCTATAATTTCCTCATTGTCTTTATAAATTTTTGTGCCTTCATAGGAATTACAGACACCCACTTCCATACTTACAAAACAGGATTCAATAACTCCATTTGATTCTCTGGCCAATTTATGCAACAGATCTAATGTGACTGGCAAAACCTCTGAAATTCATTTTGGCACAAAACATGATAAACTTGTGTGTTATTTCCACCTCCTGTTCAATTTTAAATACCTTTGTTTACTTCAGCTGAATATCATTGGTCATTATGATTGGAAATATGATTAGAATGACTCTGCAACCCCTTGGCAGTAGATATATTCCTGCGAAGAATTGAATGTGCCACCTGCTCTTTTATGGCACAAAGCTATGATTCTGATGATGTTTGTTGTCATTTTTTTATAAGCAGAGGAAAGCTTCAAGCCAGCATGCTGTTGTTCCAGGACAATGAACTCATCCACACAGCAGAGGTGACACTGTCTGACTTCAGGAAGTCGAAAGTTAGCAAGGTCGGGTTGGTAAACAACAGTTCAAAGCCACATTGGCTGTTTCTGCCACCTGTGCTATGTGGACAACTGCATTATCCTGGAATAACAAAGGCCAGCTTCTTGAAGCTGTCCTCTCAAACATTTGAGTTTTTGCAGACAATGATATAAGGCTTTACAGTGTACAGTTATGCCCCAAAATGGGAGTTGCGCACCTTGTTTTCAGGTGAGGCCCATAACTTTTTGAAGGTCCCACATAGAAAACACAGGTTTAAGTGAAACAGTTATAAAGACTGAACTCCATTCAGGTATTTCACAAACCCATGCAAATATGTTACCATGCAACATATTAGTACCCTGAATGGAAAGCAGTGATTATTACTGATTCATCTGACCTCATGTTGAATGCAATGTTGACTCATGACTAACATCTATCACTCTGCTATCTATCACCCTCCAAAACACAATTCAAATTCATGTTTCCCTGATTCTTTTACATTTTGTTGTAATCTCATTGTTTTGTGAAATATGGAAAAGCAACATGAGATATTTTCTTTCCCACTTCAGAGCGATGTCAGCAAGAAATTGACAAGGTGTTGGAAGGGAAGGATCGGGCCTGTTTTGACGACAGACATAACATGCCTTACATGCAGGTACTATACTGTACACTGTTCAGACATATTTAAGGTGTGCCTGGGCCACAGCTGAGGGCCACATCTGTTAGATCATGTCACAAAATTAGCTTAAGGTTGGAGATACAGTAAATCTGTGGATTTGGAAATCCATTGTAATCACTGTACATTGCAGGCTATTCCCCTTACTGCAGCTGTATTGACCTGAGCTTTTGGGGCTGAGCCTCTGAGGGCTTGCATTGTTTTCTCTCTGCTCCAAGTCAAATGTTTAAACCTCTCTTCATCCAGGCTGTGATCCACGAAGTGCAGAGGGTTTCCAACACTGTTCCACTCAGCGTCTTCCACTGCACAACGAAAGACACACAGCTTGCGGGATATTCCATTCCGAAGGTAAGACGCAGCTGGTTAAATGGGTATTAGTGACAAAGATAACAAAGTGAAAATCATCTTTTATCTGGGTTATTCTTAGTGATCCAGGTCATGGTAATCCATAAGAACTTCAGCAGCAAGAAACGGCACTTTTGGTTCTTGAAGACTTTTCAAATTGTATCCAAGAGGTTTCTTCAGTTGTAACTAAGTGACTGAAGAAGAGTCCCAGGTACATATTTAAACAGAATCAAGTTCAAATGGAAGGATGTCAGGAACAATTAAGTGCCATATTCGACTGTGCTATTCACATTAAATAAGACGGATCCCTCAACATTGAAGTTACCAGAAACATACACACACAGACCAATACTTACAGCAACATTAACTGGAGACTATCAGAACCGTATGGCAGGGGAAAGAACAGAAGCATACCCATATTATTAATGCACTTCGCTATCCCAACTGGGCCTTCATTAAGAGATCTGGAAAAAGCGACAACATCAAACTTGGAAAAGTAATAGAACAGATGGAACAACATTCTCACATCTTATGTATCTAAAAAGGTGAATTAAGAGTGAATAAAGTTGTGGTACAACAGAGGCAGCTCTTCAGGATGAAACTTAGCAGTCTGCATCTCACAGACAAGGGCCACTCCTTTGAGGACAGCAATGTTCACATTCTGGAGAGAGATGGTGGTTTAAGAGAGGACTGAAGGAATCCATCTATATTAAATTGAAAGAGGTCATCCATGACACCACCTTTCAGGTACTTATAATGCAGTTCTGACATCTCTCCCAAGAACGTTTCACCACCACGAACACTTTGAGTCATCTTTAAAGGGCCATAAGTCATATGAGTTACAGGTGATGATATATGTCTTTGACTCCCCATCAGCCTGAGGAAGCCTCCTGAATGAGCAGTGAAATGTCTTCAAAAACCAAAAGTGAATTCCAGTTGTCTTCTAGTGAACCACTTTAGAGCATCTTTATACCTTTTTTTTCTTTTGGTGTACTTCCTCCTCAGGGTACGACGATCATCCAGAACCTGACCTCAGTGCACAATGAGGAGGGACAGTGGAAATACCCTCATGAATTCAACCCTGAAAACTTCCTCAATGACCAGGGAGAGTTTGTTAAACCAGATGCCTTCATGCCTTTCTCTGCAGGTATAAGAGCATCAAAACTGTATCACACTTGGAGTGACAGTCACAGATAGGGTGAATCAAATGAAACTGTGTTTTTTATTCCTCAGGTCCTCGGATGTGTCTCGGAGAGGGTCTGGCTCGTATGGAGCTCTTCCTCATCATGGTGACTCTGCTGAGGAAATTTGACTTCATCTGGCCTGAGGATGCAGGAAAACCAGACTTCACTCCAGTCTATGGCATCACTTTGTCTCCCAGACCTTATCGCATGAAGGTCCAACTCAGGTCATCGGCGTGAAGTGGCCTTAAGACACACAGCAGAAATAGTGCAGACTGGCAAATTAACACTTAATAGCTGTGGATCCCCAAATCATTCAGTTAGATTTGGACCTATCATCAGTCTTCTCCATCATTAATCATTATGTACTTGTACCATATTGGCACAAAATTAGATGATCGTGATAGGATAACGTTCCATTTTTCAACATATGATATGTTGTTTAACTGTTTCTGTCAATGTGAACCATACAAGCTTTTCTGGTTTACATGAATTAATAGAGAAAACCAAATTAAGCATTTTACTTTAACACAGATGTTTCTGGTTAACTATTTTTTTACTCAAGTTCATCTAATAAATGTATTTACTGTATTTTCAATGGGCTTCCTGTAGCTGAATGTACCACTCACTGTTTCATTCATGAATTCTTCAAAAAATGTGTAAATCTTCTATATAAAAATAAAGCTTTTACTTCTTCCATACAAGATTTAAAACATACTGAAGTGTATATTTTTTTTAATATGTACTATTTTGAGCAAGATACAAAACTATATTTTCGTGGACACCAGTCAACTGGTCAACAATGGTTTAAGATACACTCTAAGGCGAAACACTACAAGGTTTAATTTTTAATTAACTAGTGGGCCATGATTAAAATCATAAAGAACTCCCAGTTCATTACTTGCATTTAGAAAATTGTTTTCTTGCAATACAAACTTTCTGAAATGTTTCACTTAAATATGCAAATGAAGTATTATCTACACAAGTAGAACAACAGCACTGGTAACTTCATTAAATTCTCATATAAATTATTCCAGAAAAAGCATGCAGAGCAGATCAGTCTGGGCCGGGTTCTGACAGCAAATCACACTGTGTAGGTCTGTTTGTCTTCACATTGTACAGCTGAGATGTCAAACACAGAGGGCAGTTGAGTTTGTTGCTTCCAGCTGTTTAGAAATATTTCCTTTCTTTATTGAACGCATGCAGGAGGAGGAGTTGTTCACATTAATGTACAGCGAAATAGAAGTAATGTCATTAGTCAAGTATAATACTAAATTACCCCTGGCGTGATCAAAATGTTTCCTACAATAGCAGAGAATATTTTTTACCTGTCCCTTGTAGGGGACAACATGTATCACAGGGTTTGGGTGGTATTTGACATTAAGACTGCAGGACAGCTACAGGATGTACAGTCTGTTATCTCTGTTTTCTTTGTATGATAGCAAAAAAGAAAAAGAAAATTATCTGAGTGTACCATAGCTGAACAGCACATAGTAACTTACATAAATAGCAAATGCATGTTTGGAAGTTATTCACAGAATGTTAAAGTTACAGTAAGTAATCAGAAAGTTGTTTGATATGGTCACCGATAAGACATGCGTCACCCTCCACACATTGGTTAGATATTTTCTGCACACAGACTTTGCTCCAAACAATCTTGTGTGGTATATATATTCACTTAATGCGGAGAAATAAAGTACACATCCAGAAATGACAGGGCTAAGGCTATATCCTTTTATGATTAATCAAAGACTCCAATCCATCCTACCATGTTTTAACTGAAATCTTGGAGGCCAAAGAACTTTCCACCAGGACCCACTTTCCTGCTAAACTGGGGAACATTTTGTACTTCCACAATCCCTCTTATACAGTAAATGCCAACTGATTAATCTATTTCTTAAATATGTGATCAATTAGCTGCAATACCATCAGTGTGAAAATGCACTTTCAGCAAAATAGAATCAAAACATATTTATGCATTTTCTGCATCACCAACTAAAAGCATGTAGGTTCTCATTGCAATGCGATGCATACAGCTTACCAACTGCACAAGAAAATAGCACATATATTTAGAAAAATTTAACTGAAAAGTTATTTTTGAGGGTGTTTTTGAAAGACATGTTCTCTTTTACAAAATCATTCACTCGGATCTACAAAGAAGGTATTTTTAAGTTCTTGTTACTCTTGTGCCACCATCAGCCTTTAGATAAATTCTGTATTAACTTCACTTTCACTGTGACATTCTGTCATACACCAAAATCTTATAGAAAATGAGGTCTTGGTTTGAGATTAAATTAACTCTACTTGGCAACAGATCAAGAGTCCTGTTGTCAGAAGTGGCAAAGTGCAGATATAAAACTGAACCTTGGACAGGCATTTAATCAGTACAGACAATTCAAAACTACCATTCAGTTGGCGTTATTTCTAATTGGTCAGCAAGTTACAAAACCTGCCTTCCTATAAATACAACAGGGTGTTTTACTCTGACTTTATGATAACACTGAGGTCAGGATGACAATTTCAAATTGCGACATTTTCGACTGGTTCTTGCTTTTGATGGTCATCAGGCAATTACCATTTCCAAACAATTTTCAAGGATAATTTTGTCATGCATATTTTGACAATTTTGACTATAACTAACCATCTGGTGAGCCAGGTTATCTGATAATATCTCAGCCGAGAAATCTGGACCTATCTTCCTCAAAGCAGTAGTAAATCCTAGAGGATTTTATGCTCTAAAAGTTCCACTTTGTACTTTTGCAACTGACATTAAAAATCACCAACAAATCTTCGAGTGCAATTGCTGACAGTAGACTGGTGTCCCATCAGTTTCAGATTATCTGACAATATCTCAGCAGCAACAACTCATTTCCTCTTGGTCTGAATGGCCACCTGTGTGTGGTTGATGTCATCACTTAATCCAGAGAAGCACAGTCAGAAGAGGCAGGGCTCAGGGCAAAGGTACCCTTTAAAAGCAGGTTAATCACTCACTCTCTTCAGTTCAGTCCAATCCTTGCTACCATGTTTCTTTCACTTGTCCTGCTGGGGCTATGCATTTTCTTCAGCATCCTTCAACTGAGGCCCAGGAGGCCCAAGAACTTTCCACCAGGACCCCCTGTCCTGCCCATCCTGGGGAACATTTTGCACCTAAATCTAAAGAACCCCTTGGAGGACTTGGAGAAAGTAAGAAAATTGTTGCAATGAATGATGTTGGTCTTAAAAGCCCTTTAACTGCTGTAATTATTAAAGAATCTGTCGATCCTGTTCCGTAGTGAACAGGATCTGTAGTGTTGCTGAGCATGGGTTACTCAGCAACACTGCAGATCCTGTTCTTTTTATGTGATTGTTGGCATTAAGTTGACTTCTTGCACACTTGGAGTGTATCCATGCAGTATGACAGGTCAGGAACAGTTTGTAATTTTGATTGTTGAGATAAGTCAAATCAAATAAAATTTAATTTCTTCATGCAGCATGTTTGATATTAATGTTTAATCGATTGTGTCACAGGCATGGCAGAGGGATACTGGCTGAAAGTCATTAGGGCTGGCCGAGAAAACTGGCACCAGAGGGGGATTGCAGGCAGGCATAGCTGATCGTAGACAATCAGTGTTTGAAAAGAAAACAAATGTGAGGACATTTTTTCTGCAAGAGTTCAACTCTATGTGGGTGACAGGGCATTTAAAAAAAATGCATTTGCAAGCAGCAACGTCCTTTTACAGAAATACAGGAGAATTCTGGAAGATAATTTATAAATGCATAAAGCAATTACAGGTGCAGCTCGAAAAATTGGAATATTGTGAAAAGTTCTGGGTTTGTTTTGTAATTTAATTCATAAAAGTAAACGTTCATATATTCTGTAATTATTACACATAAAGTAAAATATTTCAAGCTATTCATTTGTTTTGATCTTAATGATTACAGCTTATTATTGAAAATCTGAAATCTAGCATCTATATATTATTAGATTAGTTGTCATATAAAGCTTGTTCACAATTATACGTTAATATGACATATTAAGTGTAAAGTGAAATATTTTAAGTAATCTTTTGTTTTAAAATTGTCTATGAAAGAACCAAACTGCATGATTGTTTCTGTGACAAAAATGCTTGTGTTTCAGTGATTCCATTACAGACAATTAGGAATCGTGGCAGTCTAGATAAACTCCAGACTGCCATCATATACATGGTCTTTACAAGTGTATGTAAACTTTTGTCCACAACTGTATGTGATTGATTCTGATTTTTACTTTTATCCACAGCTGCTTTAGACTGTATAAAAAGGTCACTAAATTCCTGCAGCAATCTGAGAACAGCAGGACACATATATATAGACAAATACGCAGGATATTATTCTGAGTGCAGTGCTGCTACAAATGGTCATCCACATCATTAAATTGTACACCAGTAACACCAGGGTGGTGCACAATAATCACATGCCTCTCAATAAACATGGGTAGGTTGGGAATAACTTTAAAAAAAAAAGTGTTTTATTCTTTAAATGCAATAGAGTTAGATGCTATTGAAGCACATTTTCAAGATTCAAGTTTCAAGAACTTTATGGTCATATACACAGCAGAAACACAGTGGTTACCCTGAGTAATGAAATTCTTATTTTGCAAGCTCCTTTCACACAACTGAAATAACAAGTAAAATAAGACAAAACAAAATGAAATAAAAAATTCTGCATTACTCTTTCCAGTTTATTTTTTCATTTTGATACAACAGTTTCTTATTTTTTAAAAATCTCTTCCACCCTCCCCCCCTTATGATTAAATTTGCTCTGCCGTGTCTATTTTTGTCATATTCTCCAACAGGTCAATAAATACCACTAAACCACTTAAAAATATCTGAAGGTGTTAAGCATATATTTTAAACAGCCCTCTGTAATGTTCCTTTACAGCTGAGGAAGTCTTACGGAAATGTCTACAGTCTGTTCCTAGGCCGTAAACCGACTGTAGTCATCAATGGGATGAAGGTCATGAAGGAGGCTATGGTGATCAAGGCCGCTGAATTTGCTGGACGACCTCAAGACCTGCTTGCTCATGATACCACCCAGAGGAACGGTAAAATAGACATTTTATGTCATTGGACAGATGATAAAAGGTGATTTAAAAATAAACAGTACAAAAACAAACCAAAGTCCACGACAGAGGAAAGACCTGAGGAAACCTCTAGGCTCATTAAAACCAAAGATTTTGTGATACTGGACAAGAATAGAAATGTTCACAATGACAGTCATGTTTTCAGAAAAAGTTCCTTCCTTGACTAATCAGCTCTTTGTTTTGCTACACCTGTTGTAGGATTTATTTTTTCAGATTATGGCTCCAGTTGGAGGGAGCATCGTCGCTTTTCTCTCATGACAATGAGGAACTTTGGTCTGGGGAAGAAATCAATGGAGGAGAGAATTCATGACGAGACTCAATACATCATTACAACACTGGATAAAAATATTGGTGGGTCCACACAACACAATATTGTTGCACCAGGCAACTTTCCGCTGCAGGAACTCAGGGGAGATGTCAGGTGGCACAAACGTTGACAGGAACAGCCAACAGATCAACTCTTTTACTCTTTTACTCTGTTTACATTGCAGTGTAGGATCTGACAGGTTTAATTGTGTTGTGCCAGATCAATGACAAACAGCAGCTTCTTGGTGCAACTCCACTTTAATTAACATTGAAAATTAGCATCAACAACAATTTTTGCCCCTGTGGCATTTTTTTACTTTTTGCTTTACAATGTTCAAATAGAGAATGCTGCTGTCCAGCGAGGATAATGAGAGGGCTGAAAAAATGACACTTGTTCTCCCATCAGTATAGTCTTCTCCAAGTTTAGCTAGTTAGATTCGAGCCCCACAAAGCAATTTTTCAGGACTGCTCAGAAGTACCTATGCTGAAATAGGTACTTTTCTTGTCACCTGAATACAGTCAAGTGTTCCTGTAATGGCAAACAGCTTATTGACTCTGTGATGTGTTGTGTTCTTGTACAATGCTGTTTTGTGCAATAGTTTCCAATATATCTTTTACAGGCAAAACTCTGACTCCTCAAGTTATGTTTCATAATGTGGCCTCCAACATCATGTGCCAGGTTGTCTTTGGTACACGCTACGAGTATGACGATGAGTTCATCGCAACAATTGTTCAGAGTGCCACTGATATTACCAAGATCGCCAATGGACCATGGGCGATGGTGAGTCAAAGCATGTAGGGTCGTTCACATCTCCCCTGTGTGTTTTTTTTAGGTTTTTAAGGCAACCAGGACAGGATCTGATTTAGATGAGTCTCTGTTGATGGCCATTTTGCACTATCGCAGACTACAAAAGGGTATGGACATAAAATGTACGATAGGGTGACCAAACGTCCTGTTTTCCCAGAACATGTCCTGTTTTCACATCCTGTCTTGGCCGTCCTGGTTGCTTTTTACAAAGTGATGAAAATGTCCTGATTTTCATTGTTTTTCATTGGGCCACAAAATTGTCCAGCACGAGGGCGTACTCTGTACTTGCGGTGCTGCACGTGAGCTATTTTTGTTAAAGCTGCATTGCTAATATAGCAGAGGTAGTTTTTCAGTTTTGTTTTTTTTTGAATGCAGAAGAGACATTATTTCTGTCATTATTTCATTCGTTATTTTTGAAACTTGTCATAATGAAACATGTTGAGTAACCTGAAAAGCCTATCTGAATTTGTGTCTTTGGTTATAGATAGTATTTGGTAATATAACCATTTTCTATCCATACAGAGAAGGCATACTTTAAATGTATTGAAATTATAAGGCATCTTTGAGTAAACTTCGAGTATCATTTGATTATCTCATTGCCAGACCCAGTGTCCTGGTTTTCGTTAATCAAAATAGGGTCACCCTAATCTATGAGTCTGGTGACTCATAAAAGTACAACAGGTTTATAGCACAAAAGCACAAAAATGAGGCAGAGTTTTCCAAATCCCAAAAGCAGGTTTGGTAATCATACAAGCTGGGAAGTAGAGGCATGCAAATCAGAAAAGCAAGCTTCCTTGTCAAAAACAGGCTGGGTCACAAACACACTGGCAAAACCAGGCAGTGTGAAGACACCTGCAATAAGACAAGAACAAATACAAGTGCAAAACAGGAAATACCAAAATAAATCAGGAATTAAAGAAACATGATCTCTGAATGGGAGCTGGATGTGACATTACCTTCCTAAGAACTATCTCAAGCTATTCTTTTTATGTCTACTCTTCTCAGTCAAACAAAATAACTGACAATAAAACCATCTCTTCAAAACTATTTATGGCAGAAATCAGAATATATAACATACAATGATTCTGTTTTTGTTTGTTTTGTTTCAGCTGTACAGCTCTTTTCCCTTGATTCGTAAGCTGCCACTGCCCTTCAACAAGGCCTTTAAGGCAATGAAGGTAACTTTAAAATAATTAGCCGTGCACACATGTCCTACATACTGTACATCTGTTCAGAATGTTTAGGTAAAAACAAGACTTACCACAAAAAATCCCCAAATCTTTTGTCAATGAAAACAAAAAGTACATTTATACAAATGATTATGTTTTTTTAGCATTCTTCTGACCTTGTGCTTCGTTCGTTGAATGAGCACAAGAAGACCAGAGTCCCTGGAGAGCCTCGAGATTTTCTTGACTGCTACCTGGATGAACTGGAAAAGGTGTGTGAGACCAGTCAGCTCAGTATCTCAGATGATATATTGTGGTAACAGACATTGGTTGTGTTTAAATTAAGTAGAACACATTCCTCTCTTATATTACTGTGATCATGAGCTGACTCTTTTCACCTCCCACAATGTGCATCAGTATGGTATACTAACATTTTTACCTTATTTTCATTTGACTTACAAAGATCACTCTCCTGTTTTTAGAAAGCAGAGGATTCTTCATTTTCAGAGGACAAACTCATATTTACCGCAATAGATCTTCAGTTTGCTGGGACTGACACGACCTCCAACACCCTGCTTACTGCTTTTCTTTACCTTATGAACCACCCACACATACAAGGTATACCTGCACATGTACATATGAGGCATTACTTTTCTGTTTCTGACATTGTAGTTCCACAACTGTCTTTCAATATGAAACCTGTAAAAGCCATCACTTGTGCTACCATGTATCATACCAGGAATTTAAATGGAAAGCAGACACTTTTACAGCCAATTTTTTTGTATTCTATTTTATTTTTTTTATACCTTTGGTTTATTATATTGTTTAATTTCATGACTGAAACCTGTCACTTATTTAGTGGTTTCTCTATGCTTAAAGGTTTCCTTTTTCCTTGACTTTGTCATGTTTTGTTACCATCTCAGTGTTGAAGTTGAAATGTTAAATCTGGAATACAACATCTGACATTATCTTGCCTTCTCAGAACGATGTCAGCAGGAAATAGACCGGGTGTTGGAAGGGAAGGATCAGGCCTGTTTTGATGACAGACACCAGATGCCCTACATGCAGGTACTGTAGTGGATATCATGTGACAGATTTCTCCTCATAATTTTATTTCTGATCAACATGTGAAAGTGTGACACAAGGTAGGAGATTCTAAAATCTTTTGGATAAACTGGATTTGGAGATCAGTTGTTATCACCATCTTTAAATGTAATTTATTATGGGCTTGTTTTTTGGTTGTAAACATACTGCTGTCTGCTGCAGCTGGATTGATCTGTATTGTGGTTGAGCTTCAGAGAGCTGGCATTATTTTTCTTCTGCTGCGAGTCAGATAAGGCAAAAAAAAAAATCTTTAAATGTCTCTAAATTGCTGTTTGTCTCTAAAATGCTCGAGGGGGTGGTTGCATCTTAGAGCTCAAGACGTATATGGCAGGTACGACTCACTCCAATCTGGCTTTCGTAAACTGCATTCAACAGAATCAGCCCTTACTAAAGTCACTAATGATATTCTGATGGGAGCAGATGATGGCAAATGCTCGTTGTTAGGACTTCTTGTCTTCAGCTCAGCTTTTGACACTGTGGGTCACGGTATCCTGTCAAATAGGCTAGAGCAGCTAGTGGGTATTTCAGGGTCTGCCATGTACTAGTTCTCATCCTACCTTTCTCACAGGAGGTTGTCTGTTTCAGTAGGCCAGTTTATGTCTGATACAGCCCCTCAGTCTTGTGGTGTCCCACAGGGTTCTGTCCTGGGTCCAATACTTCTCTCATTTTATCTGCTGCCTCTTGGTCAGATAATTAGCCAATTTAGTGGGATTTCTTATCATTTGTATTGCTGATGACATTCAATTATATTACTCTTTCAAAAATGAAGAGAGCAACAAATTATCCATCATAAATGACTGTTTGCAGGCTATTCAAATCTGGACTTTAATTAAATACAAGTAAAACTAACGCTCTTATACTTGCCCCTGGCTAATGGATACCATCCTTTAAACAGCATATTGGTCCATTAAGAGACTGTGTTAAACAGTGCATTAGAAATCTAGGTGTGGTTTTTGATCAGTCTCTGTCACTTGACAACCTTGTCAGCCAGCTAACACGTTTCTGTTTTTTCCATCTGTGCAACATAGCTAAGTTAATCTCCATGGTATTCAAAGTGGAACTGGAGATGATTTTACATGCTTTTATTGCATCTACTTGAGATTATTGTAATGCCATTTTTCCCTGTTGAAATCAATCCTCTTTTAACCATCTTCAACCAGTCCAAAATGCAGCTGCTTGTCTTTTAATAGGAACAATCCGGAGATCCCAAATCACCCCAGTCCTGTCCTCTCTTCACTAGCTCCCGATCAATTTTTGCGTACATTTTAAAATACGGGTGCTAACTTTTAAGGCTTTATGTGGCCAATCACCACGATATATCTCTGACCTCCTTCACCCGTACCCCCTGAATGGAGCTCTCAGGTCAGGTCAACAAAAATTACTTGTTGTCCCTCCTTCCAAGTATAAAACCTGTGGTGACTGTGCTTTCCAAGCTCTCGCACCAAAACTGTGGAATGCTCTTCCTCTACAGCTAAGATTGGTTGACTCCTGTGAGGCTTTTATGAGGCAGCTGAAAACATTTTTATTCTGACAGGCTTTTGATTGACCTGTAACTGCTATATTTTATTTATTGTTTTGATGCACTGTATTTTAGCCGCTGCTCCCCTCTTTTAACAATTTATTACCTTTATCATTATTGTTTTTGTTTTTTCCTTGTTTTATTATAGTTGTAAAGTGCCTTGTGATTTTGTATCTGTGGAAAGTGCTATATAAATAAACTTTACTTACTTACTCTTCATCCAGGCTGTGATCCATGAGTCACAAAGAATTGCCAACACCGTTCCACTCAGCATCTTCCATTGTACGACTAAAGATACAGAGCTTGCCGGATATTCCATTCCCAAGGTATGGTGCAAATGATTAAATAGCTTTTGGAAACAGGGACAACAAAGTGAAGAGTGTCCCTAATTCTTTTGGTTCACCTCCTCAGGGTACGAGGATCATCCAGAACATGATCTCAGTGCTGAATGAGGAGGGACAATGGAAATACCCTCATGAATTCAATCCTGAAAACTTCCTCAATGACCAGGGAGAGTTTGTCAAACCAGACGCCTTCATCCCTTTCTCTGCAGGTATAAGAGCATAAAAACTGTATCACACTTGGAGTGGCAGGCACAGATAAGGTCAGTCAGTTCAAATTATTGTAGATGACTTTGACGTGTTTTTTTATTCCTCAGGTCCTCGGATGTGTCTTGGAGAGGGTCTGGCTCGTATGGAGCTCTTCCTCATCATGGTGACTCTGTTGAGGAAGTTTAAGTTCATCTGGCCTGAAGATGCAGGAAAACCAGACTTCACTCCTGTCTTTGGACTCACCACTACTCCAAGACCTTATCCCATGAAGGTCCAACACAGGCTTTGAATTGCACTAAACTGACTGAAAGGTCTAATAAAAATAAAGTCTGTCCAATTGATCTACCTTGTTTTTGTTGGAAAAACACGAACCTGTACTCTGAAAATATCACATATAAAATATACAGTGACAAAGTGCTCATTTGCTACAGTGTCAGTGAAAACAATACAAACTGTTTAGTATAGCATTGGTCAAAAGAAATGAAATCTAAAAAAAGTAGAGTTACTTTGGTTGACTGACATGGCTCAATTGTCCCAGATGAATGCATTGTGGTGCATTTTAATTCATTCAGTTACTAAGTTGGTCACTCAGGTCAGTCATTTATCGCACCAATTGAAACTGTTAAAGATAAGATAAAGATCAGGACACTTTATTATAATTGTGCAAAAGTACAACAAAATTTGTATGGAAGGAAATGACAATTAGCGGCAGTGCAAATAAGAATAAAAATAGATAATAAAACCGCACTTTACGGACTGTAAGTCGCTACTTTTTTCTCACGTTTTGAGCCCTGCGGCTTATACAATGGTGTGACTAATGTCTAGATTTTTACTGGCGAGCTTCATGCCGTCAACATGTTTAGCCTCGTCACATCAGAATGAAATTACCGAACAGGTCACAGCGGATCAATGACACTGTTCGAATTAAATCAAACGCACTCGCACTAAATTCTTCACATCAGTCATTTTGCGCTTCATGCGCACACCTCATCATGGAAAACACACGAAGAAATGCATATGATGCAGCTTTTAAGTTAAAGGCAATCGATCTGCCTGTTGAAGGAAATAGAGCTGCTGCACGTCAGATTGGCATCAATGAATCGATGGTGAGACGGAGTCGGCAGCATGAACTGACTCAATGTGTGTTTTACTGCTGTGTTACTGCCATGTTACAGGCACTGTTTGGAAAAAAAGCATTTATTTCATTAAAAGTTTTAAAAAAATCTTTCTGTATAAACATCTCATGTTACAATGGTGGATACCTGCGGCTTATGGTCAGGTGCGGCTTATATATGTAAAAAACTAGTTTTATTTTTAAATTTAGTGGGAGCAGCTTATGTTCAGGTGTGCTCAATAGTCCGTAAATTACGCTACTCTTAAAAAAGTAAATAATAAGAATCAAATAAAGTACTATATACAAAGTAAAGTTGTCAAGTGTTGCAGGACTGAAAATATAAAATCGTGCAAAGAGTGGAAGTACAGTACTAAGGTAAGTTTGTTGTTGCACAGATGACATGACAGCACTAAGCAGAGTTCTTATTGCACAGGTGAGCCGGAAGGGGGCAATGTCTGGGTGGTGGGGCAATGGGTGGGGGGTGTGATGGTGGCAACAGCTCTGGAGAATAAGCTGTTTCGCAGTCTGCTGGTTCTTGTTTTTAATGTCTGAAATCTTTTCCCTGATGGAAGGGGGACAAACAGTCTGTGTCCAGGATATGTGGGATCTCTGGCGATGCTGCTGGCCTTTATCCTCAGCCGGCTAGCATAGACAGAGTCCAGGCTGGGAAGCTGTCTACCCACAATCTACTGTGCAGTTTTTACGACACGCGCCAAGTCCCTTCTGTTTCCAGTGGTGCAGCTGGAAAACCAGACTGTGCTGCAGTAGCACAATCTCAATCGTACTCCTGTAGAAGTTCATGAGAAGCTGTGAGGGGAGCTTGGCCTTTTTCAGCCTCCGCAGAAAGAAAAGTCTCTGCTGAGCCTTCTTCACCAAGTGGGAGGTGTTGGAGGTCCATGTGAGATCACTGGTGATGTGGTGATCCAGGAAATTGATGTTGCTGACCCTCTCCACCTCCTCTCCATTTATGCAGAGAGGTTGGGGGGGGGGCATTTTTCTGGCTCTCCTCAAGTCCACAATGATCTCTTTTGTTTTGATGGTATTCATCACCAGGTCACTTTCAGAGCACCAGCTGACCAGGCGCTGGACCTTCTCCCTGTAGTGGATCTCATTGTTGTCAGATATTAATCCCACTATGGTGGTGTCATCAGCAAACTTTACTGTCGTGTTGGAGGGGTGGATGGAGGTACAGTCATGTGTGAAAAGGGTGAACAGGGCCGGGCTGAGGACGCAGCCCTGAGGTGCACCTGTACTCATTGTGAGTGTGGATGATGTCACCTCTCCTACTCTGACACTCTGTGGTCTGCCGGTGAGAAAGCTGTGGATCCAGGAGCAGAGTGTGGTGTCTAGTCCCAGATGGCCAAGCTTGGTTATCAGTTTATGGGGGGAGATGGTGTTGAATGCTGATGTAAAATCAACAAATAGCATTCTAACATAGGTGTTGGGGCCCTCCAGGTGGGTCAGGGCCGTGTGCAGTGCAGTTGAGATGGCGTCTTCCGTTGATCTGTTTGCTCTATAAGCAAACTGGTGGATGTCCAGATCAGCAGGAATGATGTCCTTGATGTAATGCAGGACCAGCCTCTCAAAGCACTTTATTATTATTGGTGTCAAGGCAACTGGGCGGTAGTCATTCAGGCATTTCACTGCCTGTTTCTTGGGCACGGGCACTATAGTGGTGGATTTAATACATGTGGGGACTACAGCCTGCTGTAAGGACCGGTTGAAAATGTCCGTAAACATGCCTGCTAGCTGGTCTGCACATGCCTTCAGGCCCGGCACCCCGTCTGGTCCTGCTGCCTTGGTGATATTGATTTTCTTCATTGTTGACCTAACCTGATGTTGTTGCAGGACTCAGGTGGACACCTGGTTGACACATTATTCAAGGTTCGTTGAAAGGACTAGGTGTTACAATCCCCGGTGTTCATTACCCGAGGCTTCAATGACACACAGTGCTTGAGTAGGACATCTAGTGGTTGATAAAAATGATGTGCAATCAAGACATGTTATTGATTGGTTTGTGGATTGTTTTGGATTTGATTTTGCCTGGCACACTCCTATTCAACTATAATAGATGACTGTATGGTTTCTCGTGGGTATGATAATAATAATAATATTACTAGTAATAATAATGACAGTAGCAATTGAAGACCATGTTTCTTATTTGGCATGTCTGTTTGTAACCCTATATACTCTTCTCTTATATTTTGTGTTATGAAACATTTAAATGGTGCTGCTACATTCATGAGATGTGCTCTACAAATACAGACTGATGTAATTTTCACATGGGACTGGTGCAAATGCAGATTATATTGTGGATTTTGGCAAAGTATTTTTGGGGGGGTTTGTTCATAAAGAGGTTCATGGATGCGTGGATAATGAGAGTGTGCTTAAAAACACCGCAGTGAGTGTGCTTGTGTAACTGACTATGAGTTTTCGTTGAGAAATTACAGTTTATCCACAGTTTTCAGACTCAAGCGGTTTCTTCCTTTTGAGACTATTTCCCCAGCCTTGGAAAAAACCCTGTTCACATGGCACAGATGAGGCTGGAGGTACACAGGAAATGTTTGGCTACTTCATACAGCTTGGGGTAAACAGTTTTGTGGGTGGCCCAGTATGTGAGTGGCTCTGCAGTTCTTCCTGGGGGAGGATCAGCCAGGTACCAGTTCATTTTCACAATTGCATTAGCAGCAGTGCTTTGCGTTTGCCAGGCTCTGCTTGCATCTTGATCCAAAAGGCTCCACAGGTGAACTCCTGAAAAATATTGAAGATTATTATCACCAGAAATGTCATTAGTCATTCCTTATTCATGATAGAAGAAAAAATAAATACCTATGGAGGCTACTGCTGATGGTGGAGGATGAGGCTGCGGTGAAGAGGCTTGCTGCTGCCATATATACAGAGGGTCCTCGGTTTAAGACATCATCTACCTATGGTGTTTCGTCGTTATGTCGGAAGTGGTTATGGGCTGGTCTTCTGTGTAACGTACACCGTTCCGTCATTCCGTCAGAACTGGTAAAGTGGAAGTAGTTGGCGAGTGGAGTGGACGAATACGTCGTCACGCAGCACTATAAGACGGCTTTGTTTGCATTCGCCAGTTGTACGGCACCTTGGATTGTGCTACATTCGCTAACTTTTTGCCTTTCATTATGACTCCCAAGTGTAAGTCAGACTCTTCTGATAGCAGTGCTTCGAAGAAAAGGAAGGGCATCACCATGGAAGTGAAATTAGATATAATAAAATGCTCGGAACAGGGCGAAACACCCACGAGCATTGGTCAAGTTGTAAAAACAGTGCATATACTGCAACATATTGTAGCGACCCTCTGCGAGAAATGAGTGACTTTATCTCATTCTCTGGTCATTTATCGAACCTTCACACAGGCTACTGTGGGCCGTAGGCATCACCAAAATAACTGCAAAACACGATAATGTTGCTCCAAAATTAGCCGCCGTTCCCAGCTCTCTCTTGCTCGACACACACACACACACACACACACACACACACACACACACACACACACACACACACACACACACACACACACACACACACACACACACACACACACACACACACACACACTGCATGGAGTAACACACACATTACTGCGGACCCTGAGCCAATCAAAAGTCAGCTGACTAAACATGGCATGTTCACTGATATATAAACTGATCAATAAACATTGAAACTTCAACATCAACAACAATATCAGTCCGTTACAATATTCTGGTATCTTCTTGTAAAATGACTCATACATGCATGAAAGTCATTGATATTCATGACTTTTCTGAAGAACTTATCATAATGTGATGCACATAACGGCTTTGTTTACGTTTTTGCCGGAGTAGCGACTTATGGCCAAAAATTGACTTACATCACAGTGTAGGAACGGAACTCCAATGTAAGTCGAGGACGTTCTGTATAGCCATATATCATAGCCACTCTGCACAGCGCCATAGCAGTGCTATAGTATACTAAAGTTACCTTCTGTCTGTGCATGTGAACTACAGTAATCCACTGAGCAACATTTCAAATCAGCTATCGCCAAAACATCACTTACTGTTTTGTTGCTTTCGATTTAGCGCCCACTAACAAAACCAAGAAGGAGAACAGAAATGAAGGATATCCGGAAACTTCCTGTCCATCCACACAAGCTGTGGGTTTCACGCTTCAGTTCTGGTTGCGGAGATTTATGTGGATAATCAGCTTCACGTGGTGCTATGCTGGTTTATGGCCCGCATCACAGGCCACTGCAGGGGAATGTAAAAATTAGCAGCACATACTTGGTTTACAATTGAAATGATGCTCTTTATTGGCTACACAGTTTGTTTGTTTTTTGCAACAGGAAAAATGCACGTGGGGCAAGAATGAAAAAAGTTATAATTTGAATATTTCTAAAAAAAAAAACAAAACAAAAAAAACCAGCCAGTTTTCCTTGAAAATCTGTAATAGTTTTGAGAAATACAAAGATTTTATTGATATTTGTTTCCAACCTAACAGTGTCTTTGATCCACAGTAAAATATTTAAGCTACTAGCCAGACTGTCATTACATTTATTGTACTTTTTTGGACTTTCATGATCCAAAAGGCAATTGTGACACATTTTTGTAATCCTGCAATATTGTAATTATCGCAATCTGGTTACCATTTAGCATAAAACAAATATGACTATAACCCTGAGTAATATCACTAAAATGTTTAATGATTCAAAATTAAATCATCTGACAATAATTTAAGTTAAAGTAGTGGATGTTTCATCTGATGTTCACACTTGAAGGGGATGTACAGACATTCAGTGCAGTGTATTTCATCACTTTTTAGAAATTACTGCTCTCATCTTTGGATATGTAGATGGTTTTGAAGCTCTCAAAGAGGCTAATGTCCGTCTCTTGCTGGTTCATTTCCTCTTCAGTCTGGACCTTGTCGGCTTTCTGAGACAGGGCTTTGATGATGACGGGGAGGCTCTGATACTCATGATGCACCATATCCCAGTCTTTCTTCAGGTTCTAGTTAGTAAATTCACTGTCACAGGACAGTCAAAACTTAAGGTTTTGATAAACTTATGACTGACTGGCATAAATACAAAAAGGTGTTTTACTCTGGGGGCTGCACAGTGGTTCAGTGGTTAGCTCTGTTGCCTTGCAGCTAGAAGATCCCCGGTTTGTGTCCCAGACTGGGGGTTTCTAGCATATTCTGCCTCTGCATGTGTGGGTTTTCACTGGGTATTCTAGCTACCCTCCCAGTCCAAAACATGCTGAGATGAACTGGTGACTCTAAATTATCCATAGTTGTGAATGTGACTGCATGTTTGTCTCTATGTGTGGCCCTGCGATAGACTGGTGACCTATCAGCTTCAGATTATCTAACAATACCTCACCAGCAGGAAACAATTCATTTCCTCTTGGACTGAAAGGTCACCTGTGCTTGATGTAATTATTTACCGTAACACAGAGAAACACAGCCAGAAGAGGCAGGGCTCAGAACAAAGGTACCCTTTTAAAAGCAGGTTAATCACTCACTCTCTTAAGTTGAGTTCAAGCTGTGCTACCATGTTTCTTTCAGCTGTCCTGCTGGGGCTATGCATTTGCTTCATCATCTTTCAACTGAGGCCCAGGAGGCCCAAGAACTTTCCACCAGGACCCCCGGCCCTGCCCATACTGGGGAACATTTTACAGCTCAACCTACAAAACCTTATGGGGGATCTCGAGAGAGTAAGTAAAAATATTGCAATGACCGATGTTGCTCTTAAATTGCCTTAAATTGCTGCAACTATTAAAAAATCTCTGCAGTGGACACTCATATGAGTATGGGTTACTCAGCAACACTACAGCTCCGGTTCGTTTCATGTGATTGCTGACATTAAGTTGACTTCTTGCACACTTGGAGTGTATCCAAGCAGTATGACAGGTCAGGGACAGTGGATTTTCCTAATTTATATTATTGAGAAAAGTCAGATCAAATCAAATTTATATATGCAGCATGTTTGATTTTAATGTTTAATTGACAGTGTCACTGGAATGGCGATACTGGCTGAAAGTCATTAGGACTGGACGAGAAAGCTGGCTTTTTTTTTTTTTGCAAGAACTCAACACTGTGGGTGAAAGGGCTGAGCTTTGTTGTGCTCAGCACATGAAAAAATGCGTTTGAAAGCAGCAACGTCCCTTTACAGAAACACAGGAGAATTCTGGAAGATCATTTAACCGGTTGATGTGCAACATTTGTCAAAAGTGACCCAATGCATCCAATGGAAAATGGGTATCTTCTGACCCACACTGCACATCAAAGGGTTAAATGTCGCTTAATCCTAATAGACGTTGCATCACGCTGGACTCCAAACATCTTGGCTTTTTGTCTTTAGATTTCCTCATGATTTCCTAAATGAAATGCAAAATTAACTTTCATCTGAAAAGTTTCTTTGCAGAATAAAATGTGTAAAATCTTAAAAACATATCTACACACTCTCCAACAAGTAAGTGTGTTTAAAGCGTTTACAGCTGCAGCCCAAAAAAATTTTAATATTGTGAAAAGTTCTGGATGTTATGATGCCAATTCAGAGACTCAAGTGCAAGACAAAGACACAGCAGACACGTATTTGGAGTGAAACAGCATTTATTTACAATCCTCCAGAAAAACTACAACAGTAAGTATTACTAAATAACAACGGAACTGAAAGCAAAGACCCCTGTGGGACAGGTGGGAAAAAGCTGAACACCAGACTCCAGTCAAGAAATAAAGTAAGAAAAATAAACTTAACACGACTAGGTCTTCCAGAGCTAGGAAAGTTACAAACAAATACTAATTACTGGGTTATAACTAAGCGCCAAAGCAACAGAACAGAATAGTAGAATCAACACTCAAGAGAATACGATTACCGATCTACACAAGCAACTACAGCTGGACTCAGAGAGTGAGGGGGGAACTTAGTTGACTATTGATGAGAGTGGAAGCAGGGAAGGATGAAGCAGGCAGAGATGGTGTGTGGCGTGGTGGATGGCAGATTCAGATTCAGGTGCTGAATCTGATGGCGATCCGGATTGTTCCAGTCTGATGGGGGAGAACAGTCAGAGAATCCAGGTGAGGGATTTACAAGCAGGTGGGGAATCCAGAACTAGAATACAAGAAACAGCGGTTAGGCACACAAGGGCGCTAGACTGATGGCTCAGTAAACTGATTGATGCTGTTCAATAGTCCAGCACTGAGTAGTGGTCTGCGTCTGGCTTTTATGGAGGAAGAACGTAGTTGCAGTTGATCACTCCCCCCTGCTCATGCATCTCCTCAGGTGATCACAGATTGGCAGCACTTGCCACCATATTGCACACCATGCTCACACCTACCTGGAGAGAGGGGAGAAGGGAGGGGGAAGGGAGAAAACCTGCCACTACCTCATGTCAGAGATGGAGAGCATGACACACAGTTTCTGTTCCTATTAATGGTGGGATGCCAGTAAAAAAAAATGTGTCTAATTAATTAGAGGCTTTGTAATGAATTCATTCACATTTTCATCAACTAGGAATATTTGACACAATAAGCAAAGTTTCTTTAATTTCAGATAAATTTTGGTTCATAACTATATCAATAAATAGACAAATACATGAAAAACAACAAAAATGTTTGTTTTTCATCTAAATGTGTGCATTTTTCATTTGTCTACTACATTCACATATTAGTGCAATCTGAAAGTACTATGATCAGCTGTTCAACATTTTATGGCTTTTTGTAAACTGAAGCACATTCTGCTCAAATGGTAAACAAAACATCTTTGGCAAAGTAAATGGACCAGCATATTAATAAAAAAGTGCCATTTCTACCACTGAAAATGATAAACAACAAAATATTAAGAAGTTGAAATATAGACCATAACAGTTTGATAAACATTTGAGTGCTCTATTACAGTAAACCCATTGGTTTCACAACACTTCTAAATTTCCTCTCTTTGAGACAGTTACTGAGGCAAACTTGCTTTTTTTATGTTTTCAGAGCTCAAGGCTGCCCTTGTCTTTTGAATTATGTTTCCTGCAAGTGAGAAAACCCTCTCACAGGGGACAGAAGTGGCATGGCTTGCCAGATCCTTTCGGGCTAGGATAGACAGCTGTGGATGAGCTCCTGTATGAGTTGACCACCACTGCAGTGGACAGTCTGTCTCGCTGATGGTGAAGTCAGCTCTGTAGAGGCTCAGAGCACAGTTAGACCCCACTTCTTTGTCAGAATCAGAGTGTAAAGAAAACAACAGGAAGAGTTTTCTCTTTGGTGATTCCTTCGTGGGCTCTGGAGTCGCTCTGTTGTATTCTTCCTGCTGAAGTGCCTCAAGGCTGGTCCATACCCCTTCTTGCTCTCCTCTTGATAGACACTTTAAATGCTTAAAGCGTGGGTCAAGGGCTGTAGCCACCTTGAGCCACTGATGGTTGAGTGTAGTTTGGCGTTCAGATAGATCTTCCATGAAGGTAGTCTTGACTCTCACCATGTAGGATGAGTTCTCTTCCAAGACCTCCATGGTGCAGGTCAGGTGGCGGCGAGCACCTAACACCACAGAACATGAGGCACAAGTCTCACCCCCAAGGAGCTCAGTCACATTTCTGACATGAGATCATATCCAGCATTGAGTTCCACCTTGTGGACACAGCTTGTATCAGTGGCTCTTTTTCTTGCCCAAATGCAGACTGCTACTGGTGTAGTTCCTCAGTATTGGCTGGGCTATCCTTAAAGTGACCCACTATCTTGTGACACTTTGCCAACACATCACTAAACTCACAGTTGTCAAGGCAAATGGTGATGGTTCTTTGCAAAATGTGAGTAACACAAGGCAGGTGCTGGAATGCCGCCCCACCCTGCATGAATACATTTGCTCTACTCTCTACAGTGTCTATTTTTGTCATATTCCCCGACAGGTTAATAAGTACTACTGAACCACTGAAAAATATCTGAAGATATTAAACATGTATTTTAAACACTACTCTGTTATGTTGTTCCTTTACAGCTGAGGAGGTCTTACGGAAATGTCTACAGTCTGTTCTTTGGCCCTAGACCAAATGTAGTCATCAATGGGGTAAAGGCTATGAAGGAGGCTATGGTGATCAAGGCTGTTGAATTTGCTGGACGACCTCAAGATCTGCTTGTTCATGATGTCACCCAGAGCAAAGGTAAAATCGACATTTTATGTCATAGGACAGATGATAAAAGGTGAATTCAAACTAAACCGTACATAAACAAACCAAAAACCATGCCAGAGGAAAGACCTGAAGAAACCTCTTGGCCCATCAAAGCCAAAAATTTTGTGATACTTGACAAGAACAGAAATGTTCACATCGACAGTCATGTTTTCAGGTAACGTCACATTACTTGACTCATCAGCTCTGTTTTGCTACAACTGTTGCAGGATTTATTTTTTCAGATTATGGCTCCAGTTGGAGGGAGCATCGTCGCTTTTCTCTCATGACAATGAGGAACTTTGGTCTGGGGAAGAAATCAATGGAGGAGAGAATTCATGACGAGATTCAATACATCATTACAACACTGGATAAAAATATTGGTGGGTCCACACAACACAATATTGTTGCACCAGGCAACTTTCCACTGCAGGAACTCAGGGGAGATGTCAGGTGGCACAAATACTGACAGAAACAGCCAACAGATCAATTCCTTTACTCTGTTTACATTTCAGTGTACGATCTGACAGGCTTAACTGTGATGTGCCCGAACAATGACAAACAGCAGCTTCTTGGTGCAACTCCACTTTAATTACCTTGAAGTTTAACATCAACAACCATTTTTTGCCCCTGTGGCATTTTTTACTTTACAACATTTAAATGGAGAAGGCTGCTGTCCAGTGAGGATAATTAGAGGGCTGAAAAAATGTCAGTATAGTCTTCTCCAAGTTCAGACAGTTAGATTCAAGCCCCACAAAGCAGTTTTTCAGGACTGCTCAGAAGTACCTATGCTAGGTACTTGTCCTGTCCCGAATACAGCCAAATGTTCCTGCGTTGGAAAACAGCTTATTGACTCTGTGATGTGTTGTGTTCTTGTACAATGCTGTTTTGAGCATAAGTTTGCAATGTATCTTTTACAGGCAAAACTCTGACTCCTCAAGTTATGTTTCATAATGCGGCCTCCAACATCATGTGCCAGGTTGTCTTTGGTACACGCTACGAGTATGACGATGAGTTCATCACAACAATTGTTCAGAGCGTCACTGAGGTGACCAAGATCGCCAGTGGACCATGGGCCATGGTGAGTCAAAGCACATGGGGTCAGTCACGCCACCCACATGTGTTATTCTTGAACTTTTAAGGCAACAAGGACAGATTCTGAGCTGGCTGAGTCTATGTTGATGGCCATTTTATACTATTACGGACTACAAAAGGCTATGGACTTAAAATATACGACTCTGGAGACTCACAAAAAGTCCAACAGGTTTATTGTACAAAAGTACAATAATCAGGCAGAGGTTTCCAAATCCCAATAGCAAGTTTGGTAGTCACATAGGCTGGGAAATAGATGCATGTAAATCATAAAAGCAAACTTGGTAGTCATAAACAGGCTGGGTCACAAACACACCGGCAACACTGGGAAAATCACCGGGAGAAATAACTGGTAGGCTGGCATGAGGGCACAAGACAAACTGGCAACAAACATGAGGATAAAGATGAGTACATACACCAATCAGGCATAACATTGTGACTGCTGACAGGTGAAGTCAATAACACTGATTATCTCTTCATCGTGGCACCTGTTAGTGGATTTCATATAATAGGCAGCAAAGGAACATTGTGTCATCAAAGTCGATGTGTTTGAAGGAGGAAAAATGTTCAAGGGTAAGGATTTGAGCAAGTTTGGCAAAGGCCAAATTGTGATGGCTAGATGACTGGGTCAGTGCATCTCCAAAAACTGCAGCTCTTGTGGGGTAATCCCAGTCTGCAGTGGTCAGTATCTATCAAAAGTGGTCCAAGGAAGGAACAGTGGTGAACTGGTGACAGGGTCATATGTGACCAAGGCTCATTGATGAACATGGGGAGCAAAGGCTGGCTCATGTGGTCCTATCCAACAGATGAGCTACTGTTGCTCAGATTGCTGAAGAATTTAATACTGGTTCTGACAGAAAGGTGTCAGAATACACAGTGCATCACAGTTTGTTGTGTATGGGGCTGCATAGCTGTAGATTAGTCAGGGTGCCCATGCTGACCCCTGTGCACCGTTTAAAGCACCAGCAATGGGCATGTGAGCATCAGAGGTGGACCACAGAGCAATGGAAGAAGGTGACCTGGTCTGATGAATCACATTTTCTTTTACATTATGTGGACGGCTGCATGAGCGTTGCTTACTTGGGGAACACATGGCACCAGGATGCACTGTGGGAAGAAGGCAAGCCGGTGGAGACAGTGTGATGCTTTGAGCAATATTCTCCTTGGAAATATTGGGTCCTGCCATCCATATGGATGTTACTTTGAAGTTTATCACCTACTGAAGCATTGTTCCAGACCATGAACACCCTTTCATGGAAACAATGTTGCAGATAAAGACCTGGAAGTGTGACAACACCTGCAACAAAACAAGAGTGAGGACAAGGGCACAACAGGAAACAGAAAAATAAAACAGGAAATAAAGAAACATGACCTGTGAATGGGAGCTGGAGGTGACATTACCTTCCTTAGAATTATTTCAAAGTACACTTTTTATGTCTTTACTCTTCTCATTCAAACAAAATAACTGACAATAAAACCATCTCTTCAAAACTATTAATGGCAGAAATCACAACCTGCATATTTGGATTCAAATAAAATAATGATTTTATTTGCTGTTGTTATTGCAGCTGTACAACTCTCTTCCCTTTATTCGGAAGCTGCCACTGCCCTTCAACAAGGCCTTTAAGGCAATGAAGGTAACAAATCTTACACACTGTACATCTGTTCAGAATACTTCAGTAAAAACGAGACTTACCATAAATGATCGAAAAAGTCTTTTATTTACTTTGTCAGTGAAAACAAAAAGTAAATTTATACAAATGATTGTGTTTTTTTAGCGTTCTTCTGACCTTGTGCTTCGTTTGTTGAATGAGCACAAGAAGACCAGAATCCCTGGAGAGCCTCGAGACTTTCTTGATTGCTACCTGGATGAAATGGAAAAGGTGTGTGAGACCAGTCAGATCACTATCTTAGATGATATATTGTAGTAATAGACATTGGTTGTGTTTAAATTAAGTAGAACACATTCCTATTTTATATTACTGTGATCACAAGCTGACTCTTTTCACCTCCCATAGTGTGCATCAGTATGGTATACTAACATTTTTACCTTACTTTCATGACTTAAAGGTTACTCTCCTGTTTTTAGACAGCAGAGGATTCTTCATTTTCAGAGGACAAACTTATATTTACCGCAATAGATCTTCTGTTTGCTGGGACTGACACGACCTCCAACACCCTGCTTACTGCTTTTCTTTACCTTATGAACCACCCACACATACAAGGTATACCTACACATGTACATATGAGGCATTACTTCTCTGTTTCTGACGTTGTAGTTCCACAACTGTCTTTCAATATGAAACCCATAAAAGCCATGCACTTATGTTACCATGCACCATACCAGGAATGTAAATGGAAGATAGACATTTTTGCAGCCAATTTTTTGTATTCTATTTTATTTTTTTATACCTTTGGTTTATTATATTGTTTATTCTCATGACTGAAACCTGTCACTTATTTAGTGGTTTCTCCATGCTTAAAGGTTTCCTTTTATTTTGACTTGTTTTGTTACCATTTCAGTGTTGAAGTTGAAATGTTAAATCTGGAATACAACATCTGACATTATCTTGCCTTCTCAGAACGATGTCAGCAGGAAATAGACCGGGTGTTGGAAGGGAAGGATCAGGCCTGTTTTGACGACAGACACCAGATGCCCTACATGCAGGTACTATACTGTATATCATGTGATAAATTTCTCCTCATAATTTTACTGCTGATTAACATGTGAAAGTGTGACACAAGGTAGGAGATTCTGAAATCTTTTAGATAATCTGAGGATTTGGAGATAAGTTGTTATCACCATCTTTAAATGTAATTTATTAAGGGCTTGTTTCTTTGTTGTAAACATATTGCTGTCTGCTGCAGCTGTATTGATCTGTATTGTTGTGGTCGAGTTTCTGAGAGCTGGCATTGTTTAACTTCCGTTACAAGTCAGATAAGGTAAAAAAAAAAAAAGGTTGTTTAAATGTCTCTAAAATGCTGGAGAAGATTGTTGCCATGCATCTTACAGCTCTAGACGTATATGGCAGGTACGACCCATTCCAATCTGGCTTTTGTGAACTGCATTCGACAGAATCAGCCCTTACTAAAGTCACTAATGATATTCTGATGGCAGCAGAGGACAAATGCTTGTTGTTAGTACTTCTTGACTTCAGCTCAGCTTTTGACACTGTGGATCATGGCATTCTGTTAATCTGTTATATCTCCGACCTCCGTCACCCATACGACCTGAATCGAGATCTCAGGTCAGGACAAACGAAATTACTTGTCCCTCCTTCCAAGTATAAAACCCCCAGTGACTGTCCATTCCAAGCTCTCACGCCAAAACTGTGGGATGCTCTTCATCTACAGCTGAGATTGGTCGAGCCCAGTAATGCTTTTATGAGGCAGATGAAAACATTTTTGTTCTGACAGGCTTTTGGTTGACCTGTAATTGCTTTATTTATTGTTTTGATTCACTGTATTTTAGCCCCCTGTTTTAACAATTTATTACCTTTATGATTGTTGTTTTTGGTTCTTTCCTTGTTTTATTCTTGTTGTAAAGCACCTTGTGATTTTGCATCTGTGAAAGATGCTATATAATTATGTTTTACTTACTTACTCTTCATCCAGGCTGTGATCCATGAGTCGCAAAGAATTGCCAACACCATTCCACTCAGCGTCCATTGTACGACTAAAGATACAGAGCTTGCCGGATATTCCATTCCCAAGGTATGGTGTAAATGATTAAATAGCTTTTGGAAACAGGGACAACAAAGTGAAAAGTGTCCCTCATTCTTTTGGTTTACTTCCTCCTCAGGGTACGAGGATCATGCAAAATTTGAGCTCAGTGCTGAATGAGGAGGGTCAGTGGAAATACCCTCATGAATTCAATCCTGAGAACTTCCTCAATGACCAGGGAGAGTTTGTCAAACCAGACGCCTTCATGCCTTTCTCTGCAGGTACAAGAGCTTAAAATCTGTAACACACTTAGAGTGGCAGGCACAGATAAGGGGGGTCAATTTAAATTAATGTAGATGATTTTGACGTGTTTTTTATTCCTCAGGTCCTCGGATTTGTCTTGGAGAGGGTCTGGCACGTATGGAGCTCTTCCTCATCATGGTGACTCTGTTGAGGAAGTTTAAGTTCATCTGGCCTGAAGATGCAGGAAAACCTGACTACACTCCTATCTTTGGACTCACCACTACTCCAAGACCTTATCCCATGAAGGTCCAACACAGGCTTTGAACTGCACTAAACTGACTGAAACGTATAATAAAAATAAAGTCTGACCAATTGATCTACCTTGTTTTTGTTGGAAAAAAACCAAACTCTACACTGAAAATACTACATATAGAATATACAGTGACAAAGGGCTCATTTGCTATCGTGTCAGTGAAAACAATACAGACCATGTCGTATAGCATAGGTCAAAGAAATGGAACCTGAAAAAAGCGAAACTTCTTTGGAGCCACTTTGGTTCATTGACATGGCTTAAGTGTCCCAGATGAATGTAATGTGGTGCATTTTAATTCATTCAGTTACTAAGTTAGTCACTTAGATCAATCATTTATCAGAGCCATTGAAACTGTTTAAACAGAGGAACATGTCGAATTTTGATCCTTGAGCTACTCACGGTGACATCCCATTCCATTGGGAAAATGAACCCAAATCTTAAAGATTAAAATCATATATAATCAAAATGACTTCATACTACATGTCTCATCAAAAATTCTCAAGCGGTTTCTTCTTTTTGAGACTATTTCCTCAGCCTTGGAAAAAACCTGTTCACACGGCACAGATGAGGCTGGAGGTACACAGGAAATGTTTGGCTACTTCATACAGGTTTGGGTTTTTGTGGGTGGCCCAGTATGTTAGTGGCTCTGCAGTTCTTCACAGGGGAAGATCAGCCAGGTACCGGTTCACATCCACAATTGCATTAGCAGCAGTGCTTTGCGTTTGCCAGGCTCTGCTTGCATCTTGATCCAAAAGGCTCCACAGGTGAACTCCTGAAAAATATTGAAGATTATTATCACCAAAAATATCATTAGTCATTACTTATTCATGATAGAAGAAAAGATAAATACCTATGGAGGCTACTGCTGGTGGTGGAGGACGAGGCTGTGGTGGTGTTTGTGAAGTGGCTTGCTGCTGCCATATATATATACAGGAGGTCCTCAGTTTACGACGTCATCGACCTACGGCGTTACGTCGGAACTGGTTACGGGCTGGTCTTTGATTTAACGTACGCTGTTCCATCGTTCCGTCGGAACTGGTTACGGGTTGGTCTTTAATGTTTACATTTGCCGATTGTACACCACCTTGGATTGTGCTACATTCGCTAACTTTTTGCCCTTCATTATGGCTCCCAAGTGTAAGTCAGACTCTTCTGATAGCAGTGCTTTGAAGGAAAGGAAAACCATCTCCATGGAAGTGAAATTAGATATAATAAAACGCTTGGAACAAGGTGAAATACCGACGAACATCGGTCAAGTTGTAAAAACAGTGCATATATTGCAACATATTGTAGCGACCCTCTGTGAGGAATGAGTGACTTTATCTCATTCTCTGGTCATTTATTGAACCTTCACACAGGCTACTGTGGGCCGTAGCCTACACCAAAACAACGACAAAACCCGATAACTTTGCTCCAGAATTAGCCGCCGTTCCCAGCTCTCTCTTGTTTGAAACACACACACACACACACCGACACGCCACGAAGCAACACACATACACCGGCACGGCACGGAGCAACACACACACTACTGTTGACCCTGAGCCAATCAAAGGATGTCCTGTCCATCCACACAAGCTGTGGGTTTCACGCTTCAGTTGTTCTGGTTGCGGAGATTTATGTGGATAATCAGCTTCATGTGGTGCTATGCTGGTTTATGGCCGCATCACAGGCCACTGCAGGGGAATGTAAAAATGAGCAACCAAAACTTGGTTTCGAATTGAAATGATACTCTTTATTGGCTACACTGTCATGTTTTTGCAACAAGAGGATTGAGGATTAAGCAGTATAGATAATGGATGGATGGATGGAATTTCAAAGGCAAAGACAGATTTTTGTAATCCTGCAATATTGTATTTATCGCAATCTGGTTGCCATTTAGCATAAAACAAATATGAGTATAACCCTGAGTAATATCACTAAAATGTTTAATGATTCAAAATTAAATCATCTGACAATAATTTAAGTTAAAGTGATGGGTGTTTCATCTGATGTTCACACTTGAAGGGGATGTACAGACATTCAGTGCAGTGTATTTCATCACTTTTTAGAAATTACTGCTCTCATCTTTGGATATGTAGATGGTTTTGAAGCTCTCAAAGAGGCTAATGTCCGTCTCCAGCTGGTTCATTTCCTCTTCAGTCTGGACCTTGTCGGCTTTCTGAGACAGGGTTTTGATGATGAGGGGGAGGCTCTGATACGCATGATGCACCATATCCCAGTCTTTCTTCAGGTTCTAGATAGTCAATTCAACAAGGGAATGTCATCAGTGTCACAAGACAGTCAGTCAAGACTTAAGGCTCCCAGAATATGATCAAAATAATGATGAACACTACAGTTATTACATTTAATGTTCCAGCAGTTGGCCTGAAAGAACCTTGTAGATCTTTTCCTCACCTCAGTGTCTTTTCCTTCCAGCCTTGGTCTGGATCATTGGGAACATCTAGTCTGATGGACTGAGAGCTACAGAGAGCATGAACATCCAGCTGTGGTTGTCTGAAGTCTTTTCTCCTTCATCACTGTGAGGAAGAGCAGCACCGATGTCCTCTTCATCCTTCCAGTAATAATAATGCTGCAGATTCAGCTCCTCTCTTCATAATACAACTTGTCTTGTGACTGTTCAGTATTTACACTTCACTGTCAGCAACACATTGTTTATTTCATCCATTTATTTCATGTGTTCACACATCTTTACAGTTCACAATTGTTAAATAATGTAGTTTTTAAATGTGCAACAAAGGTAATAATGAAGCTCCTGCCCTGAATGTGTTGATGTTTTAATGCTGTATATATCTGCTTTAAATAACATGGACTTTTTATGTTGTATATCGTCTCCAACAGCAGAGATGAAGTTAAAGGTGATAAATAGAACCCCTGAATACTAAGAACAGAGAATAACAAACTGCTAAGAGTTGGTCTGTCCTTCTGTAAGTGAAAGTTAAACAGGAAGTGGTTCACTGAGGATGCCGTCCATTCAGTCTCCTTCTTCACAACCAGATGAGGTTTTCCTTCTGTTGGCTTCACTCAGAAGATCCTCACAGAAAAAAAAGGGGAAAAGCAAAGACAAAATTTTCCTTTTTATTTATTTTTTAATTTTATTTATTTCTCTTTATATTTCCACATTTATTTATTTATTTCTCTTTATATTTCCACATTTATTTCCTTATTTATTTATTTATTTATCATTATATTTCTACATTTATTTATTTCTCTTTATATTTCCACATTTATTTATTTATTTCTCTTTATATTTCCACATTTATTTATTTATTTCTCTTTATATTTCCACATTTATTTATTTATTTCTCTTTATATTTCCACATTTATTTCCTTTATTTATTTATTTATTTATATTTTATTGTGGCACTCCTGTGACTGAATAATTCTGAAGTTAATGTCAGTTGCACAATGCAATAGCCAAAGAATAAAGTCACCGTCAGCATTTAGATCAGATCTGTATCATCAGTAGACAAGGTTCAAACTACCATTCAGTTGTTTCTATTTGATCAGTAAGTCACAAAACCTGCCTTCTCATAAATACAACAGGGTGCCCCTTCCTTTATGATAGCACTAAGGTCTGGAGGACAATTTCAAATTGTGACTCTCACCTGTTTCTTGCTTTGGACAGTAACCAGGTTGTTGCCAACAATTTTCAATGACCGTGGTTGACTGTAACAAACCAACTGGTGCATCAGATTATCTGACAATATTTTACCAGCAACAACTCACTTCCTCTTGGTCCAAATGGTCACCTGTGTGTGCTTGATGTTATCACTTATCTTACTACAGAGAAAAACAGCCAAAAGAGGCAGGGCTCAGATCAGAGGTAGCCTTTTAAAAGCAGGTTAATCACTCACTCCCTGCAGTTCAGTCTAATCCGTGCTACCATGTTTCTTTCACTTGTCCTGCTGGGGCTATGCATTTGCGTCATCATCCTTCAACTGAGGCCCAGGAGGCCCAAGAACTTCCCACCAGGACCCCCTGTCCTGCCCATCCTGGGGAACATTTTGCACCTAAACTTACAAAACCCCTTGGAGGACTTGGAGAAAGTAAGAAAAATGTTGTAATTAATGTTGTGCTCAAAATACTCTCAATTGTCGAGAATTATTAAAGAATCTCTGCAGTGGATATGTACATGAGCATGGGTTAATCTGAAACACTACAGTTCCTGTTCTTTTTATGCATTTGCATAATATGTTGTTGGTATTAAGTGCAGTCCCATCCACACTACCATGTTTGTTGTGCTTGTTCTGCTATGCCTCTGTGTTTTTTTGTCATGCTTCAAATCAAATCCCAGAGGAGCCAAAAATTTTCAACTAGAGCCCCTCTCCTGCCAATACTGGAGGACAGAAGCCCCAGAGGACTTTGAGAGAGTAAATGTTGCTGTAACTCTTTAAACACCTTACATTACTATAACTGCTAACCCTTTGATGCGCACCATGGGTCAAAAGTGATCCAAATTCAATGGAAAATGGGCATCTCCTGACCCACACTGCGCTTCAAAGGGTTAAAGACTCTGCAGTGCATACTTTGATGAGCATGGATGACTCAGCAGTAATGTGGCTCCTGTTGTTTTTATGTGATTGAACCATATTAGTTGGCATTAAGTTTACTGCTTGCATACTTGGAGTGTATCCAAGCTGTAGCTCTTTTTAATGCTTTGAGGTCTGTGTGATTCTGTCAACAAAAGACAAATCAACAGTGACTTTTGCTCTTTCTGTAAGTGTACCCAAGTCGTATGGCAGGGCAGGGACTGTGGACTTATTGAGATAAATCAAATGTGGCATGCTTCCAAACAAGCAGAACTGACCAAAATGTTGTACAGGTTAACAGCCAGGCAGCAACAAAATAGGGGCAAAGAGAAATCAATTTGTAAAAGACAATAAAATCATATGAAGTAATAAGACAAGGCAAAATCAGAATCAAAAAAGATACGAAGATTAAAGTTTCAAATAAAATAAATATACAATTAAGACCATTATGAAATCCCAAAAGCTATTGAAAATATGTACATCTTGAGATTTACCTCAAAATATCAATGGAGGAGGAACTTTTTAATACAAAAGGAAGACTGTTCCATAGCTTTGGAGTTGCTGCGGTAACGGTTTGATGTCCCTTACACACACGGCTCAATCGTGGACCAGTCACCAATAGCTGTTCTGAGAATCTTAGAGGCCTTGAGGTAAAGTACAAGTTCCAAGGTGTATCCATGTGCCAACCCATGTCTGCCAAATAACAGAAGCTTAAAATCAGTTCTGTACTATCAAAATGCATGTTGCTCATATAGCAGCCTTCAGATCATCTGTATTGTTCTCTCCTTCTTGACAATATCCAATATGGGGTTCTAAGGGGTTGAGGTCAGGTGAGTTGGCTGCCCAAGTCAAGCACAGTAACATCATGGCCAACAAACCATCCATCCATCCATCCATTATCTATACACCGCTTATTCCTCACTAGGGTCGCGGGGGGGGCTGGAGCCTATCCCAGCTGACTCGGGCGAAGGCAGGGGACACCCTAGACAGGTCGCCAGTCTGTCGCAGGGCTACATATATAGACAAACAATCACTCACACATTCACACCTACGGGCAATTTAGAGTAATCAATTAACCTCAGCATATTTTTGGACTGTGGGAGGAAGCCGGAGTACCCGGAGAAAACCCACGCATGCACAGGGAGAACATGCAAACTCCATGCAGAAAGATCCCGGGAAAGCCGGGACGCGAACCAGGGATCTTCTCGCTGCAAGGCGAAAGTGCTAACCACTACGCCACTGTGCAGCCCCGCCAACAAACCATTTGATAGTAATTTTGGCACTTTGACCAGGATTGTTAAGTCCTGTTGGAAAAGGAAATCTGCACCTCCGTAAAATCTGTCAGCAGATGGAAGCATAGAGTGCTCTAAAATCTCCGTGTAGATGTTTGGTCCACTTTGGACTTGATAAAACACAGTGGACCAGCGCAAGCAGATGACATTACACCACAAATCATCACAGACTGCAGAAACTTCACACTGGACTTCAAACATCTTGGATTCTGTGCCTCTCCACTCTTCCTCCAGACTCTACTATCTTAAAATGCAAAATGTATTTACCTGAAAACAGAACTTTGGACCACTGAGAAACAATTCAGTTCTTCCTCTCCTCAGCTCAGGTAAGACCTTCTGGCATTGTCTCTGGTTTAGGAGTGTCTTTATATTAGAAATGCGACTGTTGTAGCTCCTTTCATGAAGACACCTGTGCTTGGTGGCTCTTGATGCACTGACACCAGCATCAGTCCACTCTTTGTCACACTTTTTCAAGTTCTTGAATGGACTTTTCTTGACAGTCCTGCGGTCATCACTGTGGCTTGCTCACATTTTCCTAACAAACTTTTCCCTTCTAGTTGACTTCCCATTATTATGTTTCAAGACAGCACTCTGCCATCAACCAGCCTTTTGAGCAACGATCTTCTGTGGCTCCTAGAGGAGGCTGTCGGTAATCATCTTTGAGCCACATTTAAGTCATCAGTCTTCCCCATGACCTGAATTGAAAGATACACTGTGCTTATACTGTTTAAACAGTAACTCTTCAGATCGTCAGACATGACTGTTTATATCTTGAAAAACAGTACATTCAAGACTTAAACAGCATTACATAAATGGTTCGATCAACATTTAAATTTGTATTTGCAAAGAAAGACATTTTCTAGATACCAATAATTGCTCTACTGCTTTATGATTTTCAGTTTTCAGTTTTGATCTGTTGTAATGTTTTTCTGGACTTTTCTGAGTGTATTCATTATTATTGTTTGTACTCTTACTAAATGACTGTAATATTAATCTCTTAATGGATGCTTTTCCTCTTGGGTAAATTAGCTTGGCTGAGTTTGTTTTTGTCATGCTCCCCTACAGGTCAATAAACACTTCTGAATCACTTGAAACTATCTGAACCTATTAAACTGTCATTTCTTTACAGCTGAGGAAGTCTTATGGAAATGTCTACAGTCTGTTCCTTGGTACTAAACCAAATGTAGTCATTAATGGGGTGAAGGCCATGAAGGAGGCTATGGTGATCAAGGCTGCTGAATTTGCTGGACGACCCCAAGACCTGTTCATTAATGATGTTTACGATGAAAAAGGTACAATAGACATTATTTGTCATAGGACAGATGATGTTAGATTACATTTCTCTAATTTAAAAACACACATAGTAGATGCACCAACCTCTGTCCCTTTAATGGATTCAGGGATTACTCAATAGTCAGTATAAAGTGATAAAGAGCATGGTCATAGAGTCGAAGAAATTTGTTTTGTTGTAAAAAAAAAAAAAAAAAAAAGTCTGAGGTTGTTTTTAATGATGAAAGGAGTAAATATTGACATCCACCATGCCATTTTCAGAAAAAGTTACATTACATGATTCCTCAGCTCTTTGTTTTTCTACATCTGTTGCAGGAGTGATTTTTGCAGATTATGGCGCTAGCTGGAGGGAGCATCGTCGCTTTGCTCTGATGACTTTGAGGAACTTTGGTCTGGGGAAGAAATCAATGGAGGAGAGAATCCATGACGAGATTCAACACACCATTAAAACACTGGATAAAAACATTGGTATGACATCTGTGGGTTCACGCAGTTTTGCTGCAACAGGCAATTTTCAACTGCAGGAACTCGGAGCAGATGTTAAGTGGCACGTACGTTGACAGGAACAGTCACGTGATTAACAGTTTTACTCTGTTTACATTGCAGTGTAGGATCTGACAGGTTTAACTGTGATTTGCAAAAACAATGACAAACAGTACTTGTTTGATGCGACTCCACTTTTATGAGCAACAAATCTTCTTCACCTATGTCGCATGTTTAAACATAAACATGCAGTGTTTAAGAGGAGAAGGCTGCTGCCCGATGAGAACATTGAGAGTGCTGAAAAAGTCGTTGGTTGTCCTCTAATCAGAACAGTCTTCATCAAACTTAGTCAGTTAGCATCAAACAGGTACTTTTTTGTCCTCCAAAAACAGCCCTAAATGAAGTTTTACAGGGCAAATCTCACCACTGATACACGCACAGATGTTCCTGCAGTGGAAAACAGCTTATTGATTCTGTAAAGGTGTTTTGTTTTCTTGTACAATGCTGTGTCTTAAATTAGTTTACATTATGTTTTTTACAGGCAAAACTCTTTGTCCTCAAGTTATGTTTCATAACGTGGCCTCCAACATCATCTGCCAAGTTCTTTTTGGTACACGCTATGAGTATGATGATGAGTTCATCACAACAGTTATTCAGTGCTCCACTGAAATTTTAAAGATCGCCAATGGACCATGGGCCATGGTGAGTCAAAGCATGTTTCTGAGGTAACAAAACTAACTAAGGGACAGAGACTACAGACAGTCCAGCTCCTCTGCATGGCTCATTTGAGCCATGCTATGTTTTACAGGTGCAATAAGCTATTTACCATATTCACTACCATAGTTTCTCATGTAGGCTTGTTAATGTTTGATAACTAGTACTGAGAAAAAAAACGCAGCGTTTTGGCTGTTGGGGGTACTATAGTTACTTAGTGGACAATTAAACGATTCCTACAAATAGAGATAAAATCTTTAGCTGAGGTTCAGGAGCAGGACCACACCTCAATCACTCCCCTTACTGTCATGTGCCTATACATACCCATCTGCCCTTCCCATTTGTTGGTTCTCGTTTCTTGTGCCCCACCCACCTTCCTATACCGCTGCCTCCTTTCTCTGTCTTCTCCATTTCCTGGAGGGTCCACCAGCCCAGGAGCCGTTGCTGATTTCCGACTAAGCTTTTCCTCCACACCTCATCAACTCAACTCAGTCATCACCACCATAATTATCTTTTGCATCCAATAAGCAATCAAGCTTAAAATTGATGGTGTGGTCCTTGCTAGTGAAATTAAACCTTTGACCTGCTGGTCATCTTTTCAGAGCAAGGAATATTCGTGTGAAATTTGATGGCATTTTATGGCAGTATTTGTTGGGATATTCCAGTTGGACCAGAGTGGTATACTGATGGACTGATCAATCAAAATTTCTTGGATCCCCACAATACTGAAATAAACTAATGGTTTATCTTTCTTTACAGCTATATCACTCTCTTCCCTTTATTCGTAACCTGCCACTGCCCTTCAACAAGGCCTTCAAGTATGCAAAGGTAAAAACTACACTGCATATACTACAAAGATAAACACTGTATTGACTTTGTCAGTGAATACTCTGTCAGACCATTACGAGCAGCAAAGGAAGTTTTTGCATATTTTGGAAGTAACGGTCATTAACAAGATAAACAACTTCTTCCTTCTTTAAAGAAACTAATATCCACCTTGGGCTTGCATGCTTCTGGCCAGGTATGGATGTCAGATGTGATGCTTGTGACAGTCAGCCTAAAGTCCTGGTGGACACCGAGTCTGTTCCGGGCTTTTGTTTTATTGTTGCAAGGGCACTGAAGGCAGCCTCAGACAGATAAGTGGTGTTGAATGGGAGAATAACCTTTGTAACTGCATGTTTTGCCAGTCTGAGTGCAACAGTCCATCCTTTGACAATCCAAAACTTTTTGTGTCTGTTCTCTTGGAAATATTTCTTCGACACTGAATCAGCTTGAAGGTTGGCAAGCTCATCTTCACAGTGGAGGTATTCCACTTCCTCGAGACTGGAAGTGTAGGGATCCATCACCCATGATTCCTTTGATCAGTACTTCTCAACATTGGCAAAACAGGATTTTATTTCCTCCCGAAGCCTTTTCATGTGGCGGATGAACTCCGTGTGTAAAGACGCATTCACCGTGCCACTGGAGTGTTTCATGAGCAGTGGGAATTGTTGTAGCTCCCCTTTTGACATTTTTCCAACTCTGTACTCCAGTTTGCTCAAAAAAGCATCGAGAGCATCTTTGCATTGCATGATGTTTGATTCAGGCCCCTGCATTTGCTTGTCTGTCTCGTTGTAGAGCTGACTGTGTCCGCTAGGTATGCAGTTTTCATCCAAAAAGCGTCCGACAGCTGTTCGTATAGTGGTCATTTGTGATCTTGCAAGAGCACCTTTATTTTTTCTTGCAGTTCCATGAAACGCACAAGCACCTCTCCACGCAACAACCAGTGCACCTCTGTATATAACAGCAGCGTTTGGTGTGCTTCATCGTCACACAGCTGGGCAAACAGTCTCTTGTTAGAGGGACGGGCCTTAAGAAAGTTTACAACTGTAATCACAGTTGTCAGGGTCATATTGAGGTCTTCTGAAAGTTTTTTGCTAGCCAGTGCTTGGCAATGTAGCATACAGTGGAAAATTGCGCACTCCGGTGCTTTTTCCTTCAGCCGACTGTTAAATCCCTTGTTTTTGCCCATCATTGCTGCAGCACCGTTAGGGCAGCATGCGACAAGTTACTCGTAGGGCAAACTGTTTGATGACAAATACAAGTCCACAGCCACAAAAATATCTTGGCCTGTTGTTGTTGTGGCTAGATTGGTAGATATAAGAATGTCTTGTTTCAAATCATCACCGTCAATATATTGCACAAACTATGAGCACAGATTCCTCTGGCACTGTTGTCGTTTCATCCGACTGAACGGCAATTCTGAAGCTTTTCGTGCAGCTGATTTTGACAATGTCCAGCCATTTTATTAATTCTGCCCTTAACAGTGTTGTCAGAGAGAGGGACGATTTTCACTTTATCTGCAACCTGTGGGCCTCTCTACAATTTTTAGGCAGGCAGGTTTGATGAGCTGCTCTCCAATATCGTGCAGCTTTTTAGCCTTAGCAATTAAAAGCGAACCTTCAAATGACGCCTCTGTGGCTCTGAGGAAACCGCTACTTGCTTTTTCAAATGCTTTTCTAATGTCTGGATTTTTTTGACAGCGCCAACTGCTTCTTCCTCAGAAAAAGTCCTCACCTTCATCCGTAGTCTCTGTGTGTTTTGTTTACTGATGTTGCCATAATTTGCTTGGCTTCATGCTGTCATTTGCTGGCATTTCACCACAAATTACACATTCGGGTCAAATTCTGTCTTGTTTTTCAGTAAAACCAAATTTAAGGTAACTCTCAAGGTATATCTGGATTTTTTTTTTTTTTCCGGTACTGATGAATCTTCAGCAGTTTTGCATTTTTCAGACATTGTTTCCGTGAATAATTTTCTAACTGCACACAAAAATAATGAATCGGGATGAAGCTAGCGAGCCTACCTGAAGAAAGCGTGGACAGAGGTTGAGAGGTCAAGAAGGTGTGTCCATCCAAGTAGCAAAGGATTTTTAAGGAAAGACCAAATATATGTATTTTAAAAATGTTTAATAGGTAGAGTTTTGATGACACAGTGAGTCTGTTAATATGATTTTTTCCAGAATGTGAAAATCTAATTTTTAGAACCTCACAGCCTCAGAGCAGACAAAGATTTGCATACTTCCTTTGATCTCTGGCGCCCCCCAGTGGGGGCGTGGACCCCATGTTGCAAACCACTGCCTTAGCCCCCCTGCACATTTTACCCCTTTTATTTTGTGACAGATTTCATGTATATTATACCATTATGTATCCTTTAGTTTCTTATCCATTTTTACCTGATATATTGCCTTAAGTATACACTATGTTTTGAGCACTCCACATTTCATTTTTCGACAAAGCATGTGATTGAATGATTACTCACACACCCACATATCCTACATACTGTACATCTGTCAAGAGTGCTTAGGTAAAAATCACTCTGATTAGCCATGCATGTACAGTAAAGACAAACCCAAAATACAGAATACAAATTATGAATGGTGACTTGTCTTTTTTAGATTTCTTCTGACCTTGTACGTCATTTGTTGAATGAGCACAAGAAGACCAGAGTCCCTGGAGAGCCTCGAGACTTTCTTGACTGCTACCTGGATGAAATGGAAAAGGTGTGTGAAACCTGTCAGATCACTATATCAGATGATATATTGTTGTAATGGACGTTGGTGTGTTTAAGCTGAGAAGAACACATTCCTATTTTATTCTTATTGTGATCATAAACTGACTCTTTGCACCTCCCATAGTGTGCATCAGTATGGTAGACTAACATTTTTACCTTACTTTCATTTGACTTACAAAGATCACTCTCCTGTCTTTAGAAAGCAGAGGATTCTTCCTTTTCAGAGGACAAACTCATATTTACTGCTCTAGATCTTCTGTTTGCTGGGACTGACACGACCTCCAACACCCTGCTTACTGCTTTTCTTTACCTTATGAACCACCCACACATACAAGGTATACCTGCACATGTACATATGAGGCATTACTTTTCTGTTTCTGACGTTGTAGTTCCACAACTATCTTTCGATATGAAACCCGTAAAAGCTATGCACTTCTGTTTCCATGTATCATACCAGGAACTTAAATGGAAAGTAGACATTTTTGTGTTGAATCTAAAATGTTAAATGTGGAATACAACATCTGACATTATCTTGCCGTCTCAGAACGATGTCAGCAGGAAATAGACCGGGTGTTGGAAGGGAAGGATCAGGCCTGTTTTGATGACAGACACCAGATGCCCTACATGCAGGTACTGTACTGTATATCATGTGACAGATTTTTCTGAACAATTTTACTTCTGATCAACATGTGAAAGCATGACACAAGGTAAGAGATTCAAAAATCTTTTTGATAATCTAACGATTTTGTGGATCCATTGTTATCACTGTCTTTAAATGTAATTTACTGTGGCCTTTTGTCCTGGTTGTAAACATACTGCTGCCTGCTGCAGCTGGATTGATCTGTGTTTTTGTGGCTGATCTTCTGAGAGCCTGCATTGTTTTCCTTCTGCTCTGAGTCAGATAAAGCAAAAAAAAAAAAAAAAAGTTGTTTAACTGTCTCTTCATCCAGGCTGTGATCCATGAGTCACAGAGGATTGCCAACACTGTTCCACTCAGCGTCTTCCATTGTACGACTAAAGACACAGAACTTGCTGGATATTCCATTCCAAAGGTATGGGACAAATGGTTAAACAGGTTTTGACAACAGAGACAACAAAGTGAAGAGTCTCCTTTATGCCCTTTGTTCCTCTGGTTTATTCTCTCCCCAGGGTACGATGATCATCCAGAACCTGAGCTCAGTGCTGAACGAGGAGGGTCAGTGGAAATACCCTCATGAATTCAACCCTGAAAACTTCCTCAATGACCAGGGAGAGTTTGTCAAACCAGATGCCTTCATGCCTTTCTCTGCAGGTATAAGAGCAAAAATTCTATCACACTTGGAGTGGCAGGTACAGATAGAGTGAATCAACTCAAACTGCTGTAGATTACATTGAGGTGTTTTTTATTCTTCAGGTCCTCGGGTGTGTCTTGGAGAGGGTCTGGCTCGTATGGAGCTCTTCCTCATCATGGTGACTCTGTTGAGAAAGTTTAAGTTCATCTGGCCTGAGGATGCAGGAGAACCAGACTATACTCCAGTCTTTGGGGCCACTATGACTCCCAAACCTTATCCCATGAAGGTCCGACGCAGGCTTTGAAATGCACTAAACTGACTGAAAGGTGCAATAAAAATAAAGTTTGACCAATTGATGTGCCTTGTTTTTGTTGGAAAAATACCTAGCTGAACTTTAAAGGCTGAAAATATCACATACAGAATACACAGTGACAGCATGCTCCTTTGCTGCAGTGTCCAAAAACTAGGAAACTAGAACAGTATTTCAGACAGGACACTTGCATATCTGCATTTGTGTTTGGTGACTCTGCTCAAGGGATGCTCTGGAATGATCTGCACAAGAATGACACAGACAGTCCCTGAGATAACAACCCGCCCGGCAGAGCCTGATATTAACAATGTTTCAATAGAACACAGTCTGAATAAGAAGCAAATCTATACATGCACGATTTTTTTAATTACAAGGAGGATTCTGGGGAGAAGGAGGAGAAGGTTGATCATCAATAATGTCTGGTGCAGCAGCAATGAGGTAAGCACAGAGCGGGCCAAATGAAAGAATGCTGCCTCAGTATTAAGACGTATTAATAGGGAGGAGTAAACTGAGTACAAGCATGACTGGATAGCATAGAACCTTGTGACTAGCCTGACTTTGTACCTGTATGAACTAGTGCGAAGCTGCATGAGTTAAAAGAAAAGACACATGAAAAAAATGGAGCTACTTTGGGGCTATTTGGTTGAGTGATATCGCTTAAGCGTCCCACATGAATGTAATTTAGTACATTTTAATTCATTCAGTTACTAAGTTATTCACTCAGATCAATCATTTATCAGAGCCATTGAAACTGTTTAAACAGAGACATGTCAGATTTTGATCTTTGAACCATTCACTGTGACATCCCATTCCATTGGTAAAATGAACTCAAATCCTAAAGCTGAAAATCATATTTCATCAAAATCATTTTATTCTACATGTCTCATCAAAAATTCAGCAAAAATAAAACTCATGTAGTACCCAGAATCTGAGAAAAACAACCAAAAAAGTATAACTTGCAGGCTATGAGTGACTGAGCTGCATCCAACAGTACATGACACGAATTCAGAGACTGTGTTTGATATAAAAATAATGAATACAAATAGTAAAATATGCATAGCATGTACAGTCAGAGTTTTTTTCAGTAGTGGGAACACTTGTGGGACCACAGGAAAATGTTATACTGCACAGAAGTTCTGCACAGTTCTTGTTCCTCGTGTGTGCTGTTTCCATAGAAGTGTATGTCTTGATACTGCAGAAAAATTAGTGCAGACAATGTGACAGGAGCAAAACATCAGAAACTGCGTTGAGATCAGAGGCTTAACAGTAATTGCTGAAGTGTGAACAATAGAATTAGACTGAGATTCAAATCATCAAGGCATGTAAATAAATATGTCTAAAATCCATCAGTGTGACTTGAAGGTCTTGAAATTAAGTTGAAAGACCTTAACTTCTTAAAAAGACCATTATGAAGTCAATGTCAGTTGCACAATGGAATGGCAAAAGAAAAAAGTCACCGTCAGCATTTAGATCAGAACAGTATAATCAATATAGAGGGTTCAAACTACCATTCAGTTAGCTTTGTTTGTATTTGATCAGGAAGTCACAAAACCTGCCTCCTTATAAATGAAGGGATTGGAAGCAGAGTAGTTTAATCCACTATCTGTAGTTATTGAGAAAAAAGTTTTGTGTTTTCAAGAAATGTCTAACATTCAAAGCACCACCGTAATGCTGTATTTGAGTTGTGTGTGAAACACCTTTGTCTCTAAAATGTAAACCATAATATATTAAGGAAATTATATAAAACTCAGTTCAGATTACTCTGCTTCTAACCCCCTCAAATACAACAGGGTGTTTTACTCTGCCTTTATGCCAGCCAGAGGTCAGGATGACAATTTCAAATTAGGAGTCTTTTGCCTGTTTCTTGCTTTGGACAGTAGCCAGGCTGTTGCCAACAGTTTTCAATGATGATGGTTGACTGTAATGAACCAACTGGTGCATCAGATTATCTGACAATATCTCACCATAACAACTTGCTTCAACTTGGTCCAAATGGTCACCTGTGTGTGCTTAATGTTATCACTTACCTAAATACAGAGAAAAATAGTCAGAAGAGGCAGAGCTCAGGGTAGAGGAATCCTTTAAAAGCAGGATAATCACTCACTCTCTTTAGTTCTGTCCAATCCATGCTACCATGTTTCTTTCACTTGTCCTGCTGGGGCTATGCATTTGCTTCATCATCCTTCAACTGAGGCCCAGGAGGCCCAAGAACTTCCCACCAGGACCCCCTGTCCTGCCCATCCTGGGGAACATTTTGCACCTAAACTTACAGAACCCCTTGGAGGACTTCGAAAAAGTAATAAAAATGTTATAATTAATGATGTTGCTCTTAAAATGCCGTAAATAACTGTAATGCAGTGGACACTGACATGAGCATGTGTTACTCAGCAACACTACAGATCCTGTTCTTTTTATGTGATTGCATTATCTGTTGTTGGTATTAAGCTGACTGCTTGCATTCTTGGAGTGTATCCAAGCACTATGGCAGGTCAGGAACAGTGGACTCTTCTGACCTCCATTATCAAGATAGGCCAAATCAAATCAAGTTTATTTATGAAGCATATTTACAATGAAACTGCTGTGTAGTGAGCAATAATTGTATGATATCTCAATTGTTTTGAACATCAGCTCTTGTTTATGCTTTGAGGTGGGATTGCACCATACTAGTTGGCATTAAGTTGACTACTTGCATACTTGGAGTGTATCCAAGCACGGTGGCATGTCAGGAACAGTGGACTCTTCTGACCTCTATTATTACAGTTTTTCTCAGTCGCTTTAGTGCATTTCTCGAATCATCCTCGACATTTGCAAAACAGTAAGTGCATTTCTCAAAACAATTCATACAAATAGCAAAACACCATGGATTACCTGCAAAAAGCCAGTCTCTTGCTCAAAATCCTTAGTTCATCTCTCAAAAGTAAATATCTGTGTCAATGAACATGTCAGTGGCATCAGAATGACAAGTCCTTGTGTCATTGTGTGTGGATACGACAGTCAGATTGTTTAGTCATGTTGTCATTATAACAGTGTTCTCTGGAGGGATGTTCTGATGTAAACTATGGCTAAAGTTTTGATGATAATTATTGTAAGTTGTAAGTTACACCTTAGTGTATGTGGGAGATTGATTGCAAGAGACTGGACAAGATTCACATTTACGCTTTTACTGTTTGTACTGTAATTTGTTGACAGATCGTTGCGATACAGAAAGGAAAACAGCGCTGCATAGCACAAAGAAAAAGACAAAAAAGCAAAAGTAGAAATGTGAACATAAGACAATCTCCTGAAGGAAAACTGTACATGCAGTGGTATAGGAATTACAGTGCACTCTTTCTACACCTCCTGACATTGTTGACAGAACACATCACTGGGCTACAGAAAAGAAAACAGCACTGCACAGCACAAAGAAAATACCAAAAAAAAAACCAAAAACTGTCATTTAAACACAAACATAGTAGAGGCACCAGATTGTTTGTCCCTTTACTGTATTCAGGGATTACACAGTTACCAGTATAACCTGATAAAAAAAAGAATGGACATTGTATTGATGAAATTAGTTTTACTATTGTTAACCCTGTAAATGAAATGTACACAAAGTAAAATCCTGATCTCATTTCAATGACAAAGCAAGTAAAAAGACAAATGACACTTCAGGAAAGGGGATTTATAAACAGGAACTAAATGAACAAAAGACCATGACAAAGGAAAAACCTGAGCGAACATGTCGGCCCATTCTCATGAGTGAAATCTGTCACTTCTTTAGTGGTCTCGCTATACCTAAAGATTTCCTTTTTCCTTGACTTTGTCATGTTTTGTTATCATCTCAGTTGTAGGGGAAATAGCCTCATGTGGAAGTATAATTATATGTAACAAAAATGTGTAGCCCAATATGGCCGCACCACATAATTGTAGAAAGTACACTTTATGAATAAAATTGTACTCGTTTATGAGGGGCACTGCTTAGGTATTTAATCTCAACTACCAAAGAGACCTTTTTCAAGAATATTTTACAGTCAATAATCGTTAATTAATCAAAAATGCTTGTACTGATCAGTCTCATAATCAAAAGTTGTAAACTCTGATTTCATTGACCTCCAGTTCCCCAAACAAAGAAATACACAGTAGCATTGACAATCATTATACACAAACATTTATTAACTACTCCTTCGAACAAACAATAAAGAACAATGACGAAACAACAACAGTGAATAAATCAATGAATAAATGCTGATAAACAAACTAATTAACTGTGATCATCACTGGAAACGGTAGAAAGGTGATGAATTTAGAATCTCTCTGGAATTGGAAAACCAATTGTAATTTGTATATTCACCCATTTAGCAGAAGGAAAATGATACTTGTGTAGCCTTTGTAAGAGGGAGGGGGAGGCTGCTACAGGATGTGTAGATGGGAGGACCTGATGGATGAACTGATTCAGGAACACAAGGACAAGGAGGCACTTTGGCATGTTTCCATTGCAAAAGTGTACCGAAGTAAAACCACTAAGAGTGGAAGACCATAGTTGAACAGAAAATATACTTAAACTTTAAGAAAAACATAGGAAAACAAAGCCCTAGTTTAAAGGGAATTCATATGTTCATTTCAGCCATCATAAAAGAACACAGTTTGAATCTTTTGTTTTAATTAAGTCATCATGAAAGAATCCGTTTCAAAAACCTTTTTGTTCTAGGGAGCCTGAGCCCCTTGTTGCATTCCAGTGACTTTCTATCATATAGAAAGTTTTATAGTCAAATTCAAATTGACATCTAACCAATTGTGAACGTGTTTCTCCCAAGGAGTGGTGTTGAGCTTCACTGTCCAGGAGAGATCAGAGGCCAAGACCTTTCGAACTTAGTTTTAGTTCATTTCTTAAACGTACACATACAATTGTTAAATATCTATGAAATACCTCTGAATAGGTGATTTGAATGACACCAAACATAATGTTTATCTCATATGGTTCCTGGGATAATAATAAAAGGTGTAAACATAAGAATAAACTTACAAATTTTAGACATGAAAGTAAATTTATAACGTAGCTAAAAATACAAGCATATACACATTTAATAATAAGAAAAATGAGGCGTAGAAAGTATATATACTTAGAGTAAAAAGTCTCTCTGCCTCTATGGCTGGGTCTGCAACAAAGAGGAGGAGGTGTTTGTTTCTCATATGTGATTCTCCATAAACACTTCAGATTCAATGTGTTCTTCTTCCATACTGGTCCTGATCAACCTGGTCTCAGAGACTAGTCCAAATGGTTGACTGCAACAAACCAACTGGTGCATCAGATTATCTGACAATACCTCACCAGCAAGAACTCGCTTCAACTTGGTCACCTGTGTGTGCTTGATCTTATCACTTACCTTTATACAGAGAAAAACAGCCAGAAGAGGGAGGGATAAGAGCAACAGTACACTTTTAAAAGCAGGTTAATCACTCATTCTCATTAGTTCAGTCCAATCCATGCTACCATGTTTCTTTCACTTGTCCTGCTGGGGCTATGCATTTGCTTCATCATCCTTCAACTGAGGCCCAGGAGGCCCAAGAACTTCCCACCAGGACCCCCTGTCCTGCCCATCCTGGGGAACATTTTGCACCTAAACCTGCAGAACCCCTTGGAGGACTTTGAGAAAGTAAGAAAAAATGTTGCAATGAATAATGTTGCTCTTAAAATGCCTTAAATTGCTGTAATTATGAAAGAATTATCGCAGCGGATGAGCATGGGTTACTAATTAACACTGCAGATCTTGTTCTTTTTATGTGATTGCATAATATGTTGTTGGTATTAAGCTGACTGCTTACATACTTGGAATGTAGCCAAGCACTATGGCAGGTCAGGAACAGTGAACTCTTCTGACCTCTATTATTAAGAGAGGTACAATCAAATCAAGTTTATTTATGCAGCATATTTACAATAAATCTGCATTATAGTTATCAATAATTGTGAGATATCCTAATTACTTTGAAAGTACCAGTAACAATGTTTTTACTGACTTTTCTTCATGCTAAACTTGAAAATAAGAATTCATCATATGAATGGCATTAACAAATTATAATATAGCTGAAGTCCACTGAAGAATAATTGTCAAAGTCAATACAAAATTGTAAGAATAAAAAAACTGGGAAAACTTCTACAACCAGCTGGAAGCAACAGAGTAAACATCAGCCCCTGTTCACGCTTTGAGGTCTGTGTGTGATTCTGTCAACAAAAGACAAATAAACCGTGTCTTTTGCACTTTCTGGGATGTTAATAGCTGCTATACATAACAACTGCAGTTGTCTAATGGTTCTCTAGCTTGCGCTCAGACATCAAAAATACATTCACCATTGCTTTTACCGAACCTTGAATGTTGGAATGAGGGAATTTAACCTGTCAGAGCTGGGGTAACTACATGAACTGACCGGCACAAGAACAACTTGCTACCTCTTGGTCCAAATGGTAGGACACAGATAGCTGTTTTTAATCAGGTTTTCCACTTAACCCCTGCAGTGCAGTCCAATCCACACTACCATGTTTGTTGTGCTTGTTCTGCTATGCCTCTGCCTTTTCTTTGCCATCCTTCTTGTTGTAATGTTTTTTGCTGATTTGTCTCAGTATATTTATTGTAATGTGTGTACTCTTAGTAAATGACAGGAACATTAATGTCTTAATGTTCATTTTTCCTGTTGGTTAATTTGCATTCCTGTATTTATTTTTGTCATGGTCCTCTATAGGTCAGTAAAGACTACTGAACCCCTTCAAAATATCTCAAACTATTAAACTGTTGCTCCTTTACAGCTGAGGAAGTCTTATGGAAATGTCTACAGTCTGTTCCTTGGCCAGAAACCAAACGTAGTCATCAATGGGGTGAAGGCCATGAAGGAAGCTATGGTGATCAAGGCTGCTGAATTTGCTGGACGACCCCAAGACACGTTTGTTAGTGATGTCTTCAGGGGTAAAGGTACAATAGACATTATTTGTCATAGAACATATGATGACTGATTATGTGTTTCTAATTTAAACACAAACATAGTAGAGGCACCAGATTGTTTCTGTCCCTTTACTGCATTAAGGGATTACACAGTTACCAGTATAACCTGATAAAGAGAATGGTCATAGTGTTGATGAAATTTGCTTTGCCATTGCTAACTCTGTAAATGAAATGTACACAAAGTAAAAGCCTGATCTTGTTTCAATGACAAAGGAAGTAAAAAGACAAGTGGCACTTGTGATAAGGGGATTTACAGGAACTAAATGAACAAAAGACCATGAGAAAGGAAAAACCTGAGTGAGCATGCAGACCCATCAAAACCAGAAATGTTGTGACACTGAACATTATGTATACTCCAAAGCAACTTTATTAATTTTGTTTTCCAAAAGAAGATCATGATTAAGGTTCAGACGTTAACAACAACACAAGAGGACATACTAGAGTACAATGACACATGACTGTTATTTATCCCTGTGAAAATACAAGTGTAAGTGTAAGTTGAAATACAGTCACTGTGAAGTCACTGATCTCAATCATTTTGCCTTGATGTCCACGATAGCCAAAATGTATGTCTAAAAGAACATAAAGGAAATTATACTTCTGTGAACCTTGAATGATAAAGCAAGTTAGAAAGAAAAACATTACATTGCATGATTCCTCAACTCTGTGTTTTGCTCCACCTTCGTAGGAGTGATTCTAGCAGATTACGGCGCTAGCTGGAGGGAACATCGTCGCTTTGCTCTGATGACTTTGAGGAACTTTGGTCTGGGGAAGAAATCAATGGAGGAGAGAATTCATGATGAGATTCAACACACCATTAAAAAACTGGATAAAAACATTGGTATGACATCTGTGGGTTCACACAACTCAGTTTTTTCACAACTGAAAACTTTCCACGGCAGGAATTTTGGGCAAATGTGTGGTGGCCGGAACGTTGACAGGAACAGTCATGTGATCAACACTTACTCTATCTGTTTACACTGCAGTGTTGGATCTGACAGGTTTAACTGTGATGTGACAAAACAATGACAAACAGTAGTTGGTTGGTGTAACTCCATTTTGATGAGCAACAAATCTTTTTCACCTGTCACATTTTTTATGTTGTTCTTTGCAATATTTAAGAGGAGACGGCTGATGCCTGACAAGAACATTGAGAGTGCTGAAAAAATAGATAGATAGATGGATGGATGGATGGATGGATGGATGGATGGATGGATGGATGGATGGATGGATAGATAGATAGATAGATAGATAGATAGATAGATAGATAGATAGATAGATAGATAGATAGATAGATAGATAGATAGATAGATAGATAGATAGATAGATAGATAGATCACAATAAAATTTAGTTTGACAGTTCTCTTTGTCACAGCAGCATATAAAATAGTGTAAAACAAAGCAGGGTGTAAAGTGCAAGTCCAGCTCAGGCTTACAACATGGCTTTTATAGTACTAGGGAAAAATCTGTTTCAAAGTCTTTCGGTCCATGCCCTCATGACCCCGAGCCTGCCCAAGGGTAGGGTGTCAAAAAGACATTGGGTGTGTGTTGTCCGACCTGATCTTTTTGGCTCCGTTTCTCAGCTAGGCAGAGGATATTTCTTCCAGGGGTGGGAGAGGGGCACTGATGATCTTTGGTACGGTCTTAGTGATGTCCTGTAGGTGTTTCCTCTTTTCTGTGGTACAACTGGAGAACCACACCGTGCATCCGGTTCTCAGGACACTTCCTATGGTGCACTAGTCGAAGTTGGTAAGGAGTTGTGGGAGCCCAGATTGTCTGAGTATCCATAGGAAGAAGGGTCTTTGCTGGGCCTTCTCCACCACTTCCCTGGTGTTCACTCACCATGTCAGATCCTCTGAGAGATGAACACTTAGGTACTTGAAACTCCCCACCTGGTCCACGTCTTCTCCAGTGATCACCAGACTGGCATATGTTGTGTCCTCGTGTTTCCTGAAGTCAATGAGAAGCTCCTTTGTCTTGTTGGTGTTGAGGAACATGTCATTGTTCTGACACCAGGATGTGAGGGCCTGGGCCTCCCCTCTGTCGACTGCCTCATCATTGTTGGTAACCAACCCCACCATGGCTGTGCCTTCTACAAACTTGCATATGTAGTTTGTGTTCTGAGTGGGAGTGCAGTCTTGTGTAAAAAATGACTATGAGTGGACTGAGAACATAATCTTGGGGAGTGCAGGTGTTGAGGATGGTGATGAAGAGATGAGGTCTCCAATTCTCATATGCAGTCGTCTGTTAGAGAGGAAGTCTTTAATCCAGCTACAGAGGTTGTAGTCCAGGCCCAGTGACAGCAGCTTGTCGACTAGCTTTCCTGGGTTGACAGTATTAAAGGCCGAGCAGAAATCAACGAACAGTATCCTTACATAAGTGTTGGGGTTTTCCTGTTGTGTCATGGCATTGTGGCGCAGGAGTGAGGTGGTATTCTCAGTGCACCTATTGGTTTTATAGGCAAACTGGTACCGCTCCAAGTCAACAGGGATGGAGGCCTTGATGTGGTTCATTACCAGTCTTTCAAAGCATTTCATGATGTTTTTAGTGCAACAGGCCGATGATCATTCAAGCATGTGACAGCTGAGTACTTCAGGATGGGGATGATGGTCACAGCCTTCAAGCAGGTGGGGACTGTGGCCTCCTTCAATGACCTGTTAAATATGTCAGTGAAGATAGCAACCAGTTGGTGCGCACATGCATTTAAAGCACGTCCTTGGACCCCATTCAGACCATTTGCTTTCCTGCTGTTGATTTTAAGCAGGGTCTGCCTAACCTGGTACTGTTGCATTGTCACTGTTTGCCTTTCTTCCTTAAGATGGTTGGTGGTGTGTGAGGGATGTTGGCTGTAGGTGAGGGGTGCTGGAGATGGCATTGTCATATTGGCTTTGAGAGCTGCACAGAAGAACCTTTGCTGAAGTAGCTACTTTTTGTCCCCTGAAAACAGCCCTAAATGAAGTTTTACAGGGCAGATCTCACCATCGATACACGCACAGAGGAAAACATCTTATTGATTCTGTAACGGTGTTCTGCTTTCTTGTGCAATGCTGTGTCTTAAATTAGTTTGCTTCATGTCTTTCACAGGCAAAACTCTTTGTCCTCAAGTTATGTTTCATAACGTGGCCTCCAATATCGTCTGCCAAGTTCTTTTCGGTACACGTTACGAGTATGATGATGAGTTCATCACAACAGTTATTCAGTGTGTCACAGAGATTACCAAGATCGCCAATGGACCGTGGGCGATGGTGAGTCAAAGCATGTTTCTGAAGTAACAAATCTGACCAAGGCTAAGAGCCTACAGTCAGTCCAGCTCCTATATAAGGCTGATTTGAGCAGCAGCATGACAGCTTATCTCACAAAGTATTTTTGCTCTTGCCATTTACCTTCCTAAGAATTATTTTCAGGTGTACTTTATATGTCTTGTTTTATTCAAACAAAATAACTGATAATAAAGCCATCTGCTCAAAACAATTCCTGTCAGTAATCAGAATCTGCATATTAAGATTAAGAGAAACAAATGATTTCTCATTCTTTACAGCTGTACGACTCTCTTCCCTTCATTCAAAACCTGCCACTGCCTTTCAATAAGGCCTTCAAGGATGTAAAGGTAAAAACTACTATGCCTATACTACAAAGATAAACATTGTATTGACCTTGTCAGTTAAAAGAGAAACCAAGCCTTTTAAGGATTCCAAGGTTACTAGAAGAATGATTACTCACACACCCACCTATGCTACATACCATACATCTGTGAGGAATGCTTCAGTAAAAAAAAAACCCACACTGATTAGAAATGCATATAAGATAAAGACAAACCCAAAGCAAATGATGCAAATTATAAATGATGACTGTGTTTTTTAGCGTTCTTCTGACCTTGTACTTCGTTTGCTGAATGAGCACAAGAAGACCAGAGTCCCTGGAGAACCTCGAGATTTTCTTGACTGCTATCTGGATGAAATGGAAAAGGTGTGTGAAACCATTCAGATCACTATCTCGGATGATATATTGTGGTAATGGATATTGGTTGTGTATAAATTAAGGAGAACACATTCCTATCTTATTCTTATTGTGGTCATAAGCTGACTCTTGGCCCCTGACGTACTGTGCATCAGTATGGTATACTAACAGTTTTCCCTTACTTTCATTTGACTTACAAAGATCACTCTCCTGTTTTTAGAAAGCAGAGGACTCTTCATTTTCAGAGGACAAACTCATATTTACTGCTCTAGATCTTCTGTTTGCTGGGACTGACACGACCTCCAACACCCTGCTTACTGCTTTTCTTTACCTTATGAACCACCCACACATACAAGGTATACCTACACATGTACATATGAGGCATTACTTCTCTGTTTCTGACGTTGTAGTTCCACAACTGTCTTTCGATATGAAACCCATAAAAGCCATGCACTTATGCTACCATGCACAATACTAGGAACTTAAATGGAAAGTAGACATTTTTGCAACCAGTTTTTTGTATTTTATTTAGTTTTTTTTATACTTTTTGATTTATTATATTGTTTATTCTTATGAGTGAAATCTGTCACTTCTTTAGTGGTCTCTCTATGCCAGAAGGTTTCCTTTCTCCTTGCCTTTGTCATGTCTTGTTATCATTTCAGTTATAGGGGAAATAGCCTCATGTGGAAGTATAATTACACGTAACAAAAACATGTAGCCCAATATGGCCTCACCACATAATTGTGGAAAGTACACTTTATGATTAAAATTGCACTCGTTTATCAGGGGCACTGCTTAGGTATTTAATCTCAACTACCAAAGAGACCTTTTTCAAGAATATTTTACAGTCAATAATCATTATATAATCAGAAATGCTTGTACCGATCAGTCTCATAATCAAAAGTCATAAACTCTGATTTCATTGACCTCCAGTTCCCCAAGCAAAGAAATACACGGTAGCATTGACAATAATTACCCACAAACATTTTTTAACTACTCCTACGAACAAATAATAAAGAACAATGACGAAACAACAACAGTGAATAAATGAATGAATAAATGCTCATAAACAAACTAATTAACTGTGATCATCACTGGAAACGGTAGAAAAGTGATGAATTTGGAATCTCTCTGGAATTGGAAAACCAATTGTAATTTGTATATTCACCCATTTCGCAGAAGGAAAATAATACTTGCGTAGCCTTTGTAAGAGGGAGGGGGAGGCTGCTACAGGATGTGTAGATGGGAGGACCTGATGGATGAACTGATTCAGGAACACAAGGACAAGGAGGCATTTTGGCATGTTTCCATTGCAAAAGTGTACCGAAGTAAAACCACTAAGAGTGGAAGACCATAGTTGAACAGAAAATATACTTAAACTTTAAGAAAAACATAGGAAAACAAAGCCCTAGTTTAAAGTGAATTCATATGTTCATTTCAGCCATCATAAAAGAACACAGTTTGAATCTTTCATTTTTATTAAGTCATCATGAAAGAATCCGTTTCAAAAACCTTTTTGTTCTAGGGAGCCTGAGCCCCTTGTTGCATTCCAGTGACTTTCTATCATATAGAAAGTTTTATAGTCAAATTCAAATTGACATCTAACCAATTGTGAACGTGTTTCTCCCAAGGAGTGGTGTTGAGCTTGACTGTTCAGGGGAGATCAGAGGCCAAGACCTTTAGAACTTAGTTTTAGTTCATTTCTTAAATGTACACATCCAGTTTGTGAATATGTGAAACAGAGTCTCTGGATTCTCTGTGTGTTGCTCTGGAATGTTCTACTACTCAGTCTGCTACACAGTGATGAAGTTTAAATGTTCAGTCTGGAATACAACATCTGATATTATCTTGCCTTCTCAGAAGAATGTCAGCAGGAAATAGACCGGGTGTTGGAAGGGAAGGATCGGGTCTGCTTTGATGACAGACACCAGATGCCCTACGTTCAGGTACTGTACTGTATATCATGACAGATTTCTCCTAATAAGTTTATTCCTGATCAATATGTGAAAGCAAGACACAAGGTAGGAGATTCTAAAATCTTTCAGCTAATCTGTAGATTTGGACATCCACTTTTATCACTGTCTTTAAATGTAATTTATTATGGCCTTTTTCCCTCGTAAAATTTTGCTACCTGCTGCAGCTGTATTGATCTGTGTTCTTGTGGCTGATCTTCTGAGAGCCTGCATCGTTTTTCTTCTGCTCTGAGTCAAATAAACCATAAAAATGTTGTTTAAATTTCTCTTCATCTAGGCTGTGATCCATGAGGTACAGAGGATTTCCAACACTGCCCCACTCAGTGTCTTCCACTGTACGACTAAAGACACAGAGCTTGCAGGATATTCCATTCCCAAGGTATGGGGCAAATGGTTTAAAAGGTTTTGCCAACAGGAACAACAAAGTGAAAAGTGTCCCTCATTGTGTTGCTTCATTTTCTCCTCAGGGTACAATGATTATCCAGAACATGATCTCAGTGCTGAATGAGGAGGGTCAGTGGAAATACCCTCATGAATTCAATCCTGATAACTTCCTCAATGACCAGGGAGAGTTTCTTAAACCAGACGCCTTCATGCCTTTCTCTGCAGGTACAAGAGCTTAAAAATTCTATCCCACTTGGAGTGGCAGGCACAGATAGACTGAGTCTAATCAAACTGTTAGAGATGACTTTGAAGTATTTTTTATTCCTCAGGTCCTCGGGTGTGTCTTGGAGAGGGTCTGGCTCGTATGGAGCTCTTCCTCATCATGGTGACTCTGCTGAGGAAGTTTAAGTTCATCTGGCCTGAGGATGCAGGAAAACCTGACTACACTCCCATCTTTGGAATCACTATGACTCCCAAACCATATTCCATGAAGGTTCAACACAGGCTCTGAATTGCATTAAGCTGACTGAAAGATGTAATAAAAATAAAGTCTTACGAATTGATCGACCTTGTTTTTGTTGGAAAAACACCAAACTGAACATTGAACACTGAAAATATCACACATAGAATATACAGTGACAAAGGGCTCATTTACTCCAGTGACAATGAAAAAATGCAAACTGTGTAGAATAGCATGAATCAGATTAGACGAAACATGAAACAAGTGAAGCTACATTGGGTCTAGTTGGTTGACTGACATGGCTCAAGTGTCCCAGATGAATGTAATGTGATGAACTTTAACTTCTGCAGGTGTTTTAAAGGTATGTTGTCACCAAGTTATCACCAAATCATTCATCCAGTCACTAAGTTCTTCACTGAGATCAATCATTTATCAGAGCGACTGAAACTGTTTAAACAGAGAGATGTGTTCGATTTGGAACCTTGACCGACTCACTGTGATGTCCCATTCCATTGGAAGACTGAATCCAAAGCTTGAACTTATATTTCATCAACATCAAACTGAGTACAAGCATGACTGGATAGCATAGAACCTTGTGACTAGCCTGACTTTGTACCTGTATGAACTAGTGCGAAGCTGCATGAGTTAAAAGAAAAGACACATAAAAAAAATGGAGCTACTTTGGGGCTATTTGGTTGAGTGATATCGCTTAAGCGTCCCACATGAATGTAATTTAGTACATTTTAATTCATTCAATTACTAAGTTATTCACTCAGATCAATCATTTATCAGAGCCATTGAAACTGTTTAAACAGAGAGACATGTCAGATTTTGATCTTTGAACCATTCACTGTGACATCCCATTCCATTGGTAAAATGAACTCAAATTCTAAAGCTGAAAATCATATTTCATCAAAATCATTTTATTCTACATGTCTCATCAAAAAATCACCAAAAATAAAACTCATGTCGTACCCAGAATCTGTAAAAACAAACAAAAAAAATTTCATTTATGTTAAATTTAAAGCCATTCCAAGAGACTACCTCATGAAACTGATTGAGAGAATGCCAAGAGTGTGCAAAGATGTCATTAATGCAGCAGGGGCTACTTTAAAGAATCTAAAATACAAAACATTTTCTGGTTTGTTCAACATTTTTTGTTTAGTACATAATTCCATATGTGTTCTTTCATAGTTTTGATGTCTTCGGCATTAATCTACAATGTAGAAAATCTTTCAAATAAATGAAACCCATTGAATGAGAAGGTGTGTCCAAACTTTTAAGTGATACTGTAATTATAGTATGTACACTAACCATTTTTTCAGTACTGATAACACCTGTGGGAACATAGGAAAATGTTAAACATTATATTGTGCAGAAGACATTTCGAGTTTTTTTTTTTTACCTGTGTGTGCTGTGGGCTGCACAGTGGCGTAGTGGTTAGCACTTTTGCCTTGCAGCAAGAAGATCCCTGGTTCACGTCCCGGCTTTCCCGGGATCTTTCTGCATGGAGTTTGCATATTCTCCCTGTGCATGCATGGGTTTTCTCCGGGTACTCCGGCTTCCTCCCACAGTCCAAAAATATGCTGAGGTTAATTGATTACTCTAAATTGCCCGTAGGTGTGAATGTGAGAGTGCTTGTTCGTCTTTGTATGTAGCCCTGCGACAGACTGGCGACCTGTCTAGGGTGTCCCCTGCCTTCGCCCGAGTCAGCTGGGATAGACTCCAGCACCCCCCGCGACCCTAGTGAGGAATAAGCGGTGTATAGAAAATGGATGGATGGATGGATGGATGTGTGTGCTGTTTCCATAGAGGTGTACGTCTTCATATTGCAGTGAAAAATGAGTCCTGAGAAAGTGACAGGAGCAAAAAATTACCAGAAGCTGCTTTGAGTTCAGAGGATTAATAATGATTGCTGTAATGTGAACAGTAGAATTGGATTTAGATTGAAATAATCAAAGCATGTAAATAAAAATGTCTAAAATGCAGCAGTGTCACTTGAAGGTTTTCAAATAAAGTTTAAAGATCTTGACATTTTTAAAGACCATTATGAAGTCACTGTCACTTGCACAGTGCAATGGCCAAAGAATACCATCAGCATTTAGATCAGATCTGTATAACCAGTGGAGAGGGTTCAAACTACCATTCAGTTGGCTTTGTTTGTATGTGATCAGTAAGCCACAAAACCTGCCTTCTTATGAATGAAAGGCTTGGAAGCTGAGTGGTCTAATATACTAGCTGTAGTTTTTTTTTTTTGTGAAAAATGGGTTCAAAGATTTGTGTTTTCAAGAAGAACTAACATTCAAAACAGACACCTTTCACACTGAAATCGAAACCATAAAATATTACAGAAATTATATAAAACTCAGTTCATATTTTTTGTGTTTTGTGTTTCTAACCCCCTCAAATACAACATAGTGTTTTACTCTGTCTTTAAATTAGCACTGGCATGAGGATGACAATTTCAAATTGGGATTCTGTTGCCTGTTTCTTGCTTTGGACAGTAGCCAGGCTGTTGCCAACAGTTTTCAGTGATGATGGTTGACTGTAATGAACCAACTGGTGCATCAGATTATCTGACAATATCTCACCAGCAAGAACTCGCTTCAACTTCATCCAAATGCTCACCTCTGTGCACCTGATGTTATCACTTATCTTAATACAGAGATAAACAGCCAGAAGAGGCAGGGCTCAGGGTAGAGGAATCCTTTAAAAGCAGGATAATCACTCACTCTCTTTAGTTCTGTCCAATCCATGCTACCATGTTTCTTTCACTTGTCCTGCTGGGGCTATGCATTTGCTTCATCATCCTTCAACTGAGGCCCAGGAGGCCCAAGAACTTTCCACCAGGACCCCCTGTCCTGCCCATCCTGGGGAACATTTTGCACCTAAACCTACAGAACCCCTTGGAGGACTTGGAGAAAGTAAGAAAAACATTATAATGAATGATGTTGCTCTTAAAATGCCTTAAACTGCTACAATTATTAAATCATCTTTGTAGTTTACACAGACATAAGCATGGGTTACTCAGTAACTCCTGCTCTTTTTATGTGATTGCATAACATGTTGTTGGTATTAAGCTGACTGCTTGTATTCTTGGAGTGTATCCAAGCACTATGGCAGGTCAGGAACAGTGGACTCTTCTGACCTCCACTATCAAGATAGGCCAAATCAAATCAAGTTTTTTTCTGGAGCATAATTAAAATAAATCCACTTTGTAGTTATTAATCACTGTGTGATATCGTAATTACTTTGAACGTGCCTGTAGTAATGTTTTTACTGACTTTTCTTAGCGCTGAAACTGAAAACAAGAATACATCATATATATAGCATTAACTAATTAAAACATAGCTCAAGTCCACTAAAGAATAATTGTCAAAGCCAATGTAAACTTCTTAGAATAAAAAAATGTGGAAAAACCTCTAGAAACAGCTGGAAACAACAGAATAAATTTCAGTTCCTGTTAACATTTTGAGGTATGTGTGTGATTCTATCAACATAAGACATATAAACAGTGTCTTTTGCACTTTCTGTGATGTTAATAGCTGCTACATATCACAACAACATTTACAGTCATATAATGGTGCTCTCATTTTGACTCATAACAGAAATACATTCACCATTGCTTTGACTGAACTTTGAATGTTGGAGTGAGTGAATTTAACCTGTCAGAGTTTGGGTAACCATGAGTTGACCGGCACAACAACAACTTGCTTCCTCTTGGTCTGATCAGCAGGACACAGAAGACCATTTATAGCAGGTTAACCACTTAACCACTGCAGTGTAGTCCCATTCACACTACCATGTTTGTTGTGCTTGTTCTGCTACGCCTCTGTGTTTTCTTTACCATCCTTCAATTCAAATCCCAGAGGCTCAAGAACTGTCCACTGGAACCGTTGTACTGCCAATACTGGTTAACACAACCCCTTGAAAGACTTTGAGAGAATTATAAAATGTTGTCATGCCTCTTTAAACACCTTAGATTGTAAGACCTGTTGGAGTCCTTGCAGTGGAAACTTTGATGAGCGCGGATAGCTCAGCAGCAACGTTGCTCCTGTTGTTTTTATATGATTGCACCATATTACTTGGCATTAAGTTGACTGCTTTCATACTTGGAGTGTATCCAAGCAGTATGGCATGTCAGGAACAGTGGACTCTTCTGACCCCAATTACTAATATAGGCCACATCAAATTAACTTTAATTATGTAGCATATTTGCAACAAATCTACTTTTTAGTTGCCGATAATTGTATGATATCCTAATTACTTTCAATGTACCTGTAGTAATGTTTTAGTGACTTTTCTTAGTCCTGATACAGAAAATAAGAATACATCATATAAAGGGCAGTAACAAATTGAAACATAATGGTTTCTTTTGATTTTTTGGTGCTGCTGATGTTGCTTCTGTAACGGTTTGATCTCCCTTACCCACAAGGCTCAATCATGGAGCAGTTACAACTAGTTGTTCTGAGGATCTAAGAGGCCTTGAGGTAGAGTACACATCTCAAAATACACCCAGATGATAGCTTATGTATGGCACATAACAAGAAGCAATCCATTCTCTACTTTACAGTGAGCCAGTGCAAGGAAACTAGTACAGGCAGTCTACTTCCCTTTCGTTTGGTATCTGTATCACCCCTTTATCACAAATTAATATGTTTGTCAAATTTCTTTCAGAGTCCAGGATGACACCTAGATTCCTGACATGGGGATTTAAACTGGCTGTCAAATGGTCTAAATGACTGATGATAGTGGTTATTTTCTGCAGGGGACCAAACACAGTCACCCCTGTCTTGTTTTTCATTAATTTGAAGGCAGTTGTTAACCATCTAACACTTCATCTCCTGGTGGCAGGATAAAATTTAGGTGGATTGTTCAGGATTTAATGGCAGCATATAAAGGTAAAAGAAAATGGACCAAATGATTGATCTTTGAGGTCCTCCACATGTGACAGAGGAGGACCAATTCCCACCTGTCACTGTGAAATTCCTGTCTACCAGGTGGGAGGCAAACTACTTTAGTGCGTTGCCTATATGATCCTTCAGATGTTTTCAAAGTATGTGGTAGTTGACTGTATCAGAAGCAATGCTCAGATCCAGGACAATTAAAATTGCACAATTGTCAGAGTCTCAGGACATGATCAGGTCATTACAGAATCTGAGGGGGGTTGATTCTGTGCTGTGGTGAGCCCTGACACCTGACTCTTGTTGAAAACCAGATGTGCTTCTGCATTCTGGATCATCTGCAGAGGTTTGACCATGCATGCAGGGAGGACTGCCAGTAAGGAGATGCAGTCATCAATGCATGACATTACGAGACCCTAGACCAGGAGTTGTGCCACATGTTCAGACTGGTAGGGTCTGATCTTCCTAATGTTGTGCAGTGCGAATTGACACGACCAAGCCTTATGGGCTTGAACGAGCCTTTAGGCTTAGTTAGTCATCAGTCATGACACCTAAGTTTCTGCCAGACTTAGTGAGTTTGACTTTGTTTGATGAAAGCTGGACGTTGATTTTTTGTTGTACAGAGGGATTGACTGGGATGACAAGGAGCTCAGTCTTTCATCCATGCCGAGATATCTGCACGGCATGATGAGATCCTGGCAGAGACAGTGCGGTCATCTGAGGGGAATGCTCAATTTGCTCAAATTGCTTAATTTGCTTGTGTGTGTTTATTTTTTGTCACACTCCCCTACAGGACAATAAAGACTACCGGAACCCTTAAACTATACGAAGCTATTAAACTGTCATCTGTTTACAGCTGAGGAAGTCTTACGGAGATGTCTACAGTCTGTTCCTTGGTCCTAAACCAAATGTAGTCATCAATGGGGTGAAGGCCATGAAGGAAGCGATGGTGATCAAGGCTGCTGAATTTGCTGGACGACCCCAAGACACGTTTGTTAGTGATGTCTTTGACGTAAAAGGTACAACAGACATTATTTGTCATGAGACAGATGTACTGTGACTCAATATGACTGCAAAGGGTCTGTGATGATCAGACAACTTTGTCAAACGCAGTGAAAAAACAATTTTGGATCAAACGTTGGAGTCTTCAAAAGTTTTGTTTGTGCTAAAATCTGATTTACACATCCTGTTCATGTAGTTTTATCATTTGTTTAATCTTAAAATGCCACAACAGATGATGCCTCATTACGTTCCTCAAATTTAACCACAGACATGGTAGAGGCACCAGCATGTTTCTGTCCCTTTAATAGATACAACAATCACTCAGCAGCCAGTACTACCTGATAAAGAGAAGTGTTACAGTTTAGAAAAATTTCATTTTGCCATTGTTAACTCTGAAAATGAAATGTACACAAAGGAAAAGCCTGAGGTTGTTTCAGTGACAAAGGAAGTAAAATACAAGTGACACATGAGGAAAAGGGGTTTAAAAATAAACAGGAAAAAAAGAATGAAAGAACATGGGAAAGGAAGAACCTGAGGGAACATGTAGGTCCATCATAACTGGAAATAATGTGATACTGGACATTATATAAAACCCCAAAGCAATGTTACTAATTTTGTTTTCCAAAAGAAGATCATGATTAAGGTTCAGACATTAACAACAACACAGGAGGGCATACTAGGTTGCCACAGCACAAGACTATTACTTATCCCTGTTTCAAAGTGTAAGTTGAAATACACAGTCACTATGAAGTCACAGATCTCAGTCTTTTGCTCTGATTCATCCATTGCAGCCACAATGTTTGTTTAGAGGAACATGAAGGAAATTAAAGCTGTGTGAAGATTCAATAATAAAGCAGGTTAGAAAGGAAATATTACATTACATGATTCCTCAGCTCTTTGTTTTGCTCTGCTTGTTGCAGGAGTGATTTTTGCAGATTATGGCACTAGCTGGAGGGAACATCGTCGCTTTGCTCTGATGACATTGAGGAACTTTGGTCTGGGGAAGAAATCAATGGAGGAGAGAATTCATAATGAGATTCAATACATCATTAAAACACTGGATGAAAGCATTGGTATGACATCTGTGGGTTGACACAAGTGAATTTTGTTGCAACAAGAAACTTTCCACAACAGGAATTGAGGGCGCAGGAGCGTTGACAGGAACAGTCATGTAATCAACACTTTTACTCTGTTGATATTGCAGTGTAGGATCTTAAATGTGATGTGCCAAAACAATGACAGTTGCTTGGTGTAACTCCACTTCTGTGACCAACAAACTTTCTCACCTATGTCACTTTTTGTTGTTCTTTGCTATATTTAAGAGGAGAAGGCTGCTGCCTATTGAGAATACAGAAGAAATGTGGTTGGTTGTCCTCTAATCAGAACAGTCTTCATCAAACTTAGTCAGTTAGTGTCAAGCACCACAAAGCAGTTTTTTATACCTGCTCAGAAGTACCTTTGCTAAAGTAGGTACTTTTAATGCACTAAAAACAGCCCTAAATGAAGTTTTACATGGAAGATTTTTACATCGATACATGCACAGATGTTCCTGCAGTGGAAAACAGCTCATTGATTCTGTAATGGTGTTTTGTTTTCTTGTGCAATGCTGTGTCTTAAATTAGTTTGCTTCATGTCTTTTACAGGCACAACTCTTAGTCCTAAAGTTATGTTTCATAATGTGGCCTCCAACATCATCTGCCAAGTTCTTTTCGGTACGCGCTACGAGTATGATGACGAGTTCATCACAACAGTTGTTCAGTGTGTCACAGAGGTTACCAAGATCACCAATGGACCGTGGGCGATGGTGAGTCAAAGCATGTTTCTGAGATAACAAATCTGACCAAGACCAAGAGTAAACAGCAAATCTGTCTCCTTTATAAGGGTGATTTGTGACATGCTATGTTCTGCAGATACAATAACTTATTTATCATGTTGACAACCATCATTTGTCATGTTCGCATGGTAATACTTGATAAGTAGCGCTGAACAAAAAGTCGAGTTTTACGTGTTGGGAATGTCATTACTTTGGTGGATATTCGGGCATGACGAATTCCTACAAATTAATCTTTTGACCCTCTGGTCATCTTTTAAGTACAGTGAATATTTGTGTGAAATTTGATGGCATTTTTTGACAGTATTTGTTGGGATATTCCAGTTGGACCAGAGTGGTAGACTGACAGACTGACTGACCAAAATTTCCTGGATCAACACTGGAATTGTAGCTATATTGTTGTTTTATAGAAGTTAGAATTAATCAGTTTTCTCATCCTGAATTGTGGATTATCTGTTGACTGATGCATCGATTCACTATTGATGCAGTCTTTGAGACAGTTCACATAAAACCGCAAACATCAGCCTTAATATGGCGAAAGATGAAAAATCAGGGAATTCAGTCAGATTTATTATGCAGATATCATTAATGCCGACACAAGGTTCCACCTCATCCAAAAAAGACGGACTGAGCCTAAGCTCAAAAAAGCTGTTTCTGGGACTGAACAGTATTTTTTTTTTTTTTTTTTTTTGGAGATTGTCATGTATTACTGCATTGTTCAACACTCGTGCTACTACAGTGGCTGTTGGTATGTTTGTGTCTTGGTATATTTCATTTGAACAATTGAAGCCAAAGATTATGAAGATCTCTTTTAACAGCATGACCACTTACCTCACAGAGCATTTATTTTCTTGTCAACTACCTTCCTAAGAATTATTTTCAGATGTACTTTATATGTCTCATTCAAACAAAACAACAGATAAAAATATCTGCTCAAAACAGTTCATGTCAGTAATCATAATCTGCATATTTAGATTGAAGTAAACTAATGATTTATCTTTCTTTACAGCTGTATGACACTCTTCCCTTTATTCGTAACCTGCCACTGCCCTTCAACAAGGCTTTCAAGGATATAAAGGTAACAACTACTCTGCATATACTACAAAGATAAACACTGTATTGACTTCGTCACTGAAAAGAGAAAACAAGCCTCTTAAGGACACTAAGATGACTTTCAGAATGATTACTCACACACCCACATATGCTACATACTGTACATCCGTAAAGAATGCTGAGGTAAAAACCACACTGATTAGACATGCATATATAATAGAGATAAATCCAAAATAAATTCTACAAATTAAAATAGAATAGAATAGAATAGAATAGAATAGAATAGAATAGAATAGAATAGAATAGAATAGAATAGAATAGAATAGAATAGAAATCGAATGCTCTTTATTGTCATTAACACACATAATGTACACCAAAATGATTCCCAGGTTGCACAGTGTGGACATCAGTCTGCTTGGGATGAGTGTATTAGAAGCAGAACTAAATTAAAAAGAATAAATGTGAATTTGTGTTTTTTAGATTTCTTCTGACCTTGTACGTCATTTGTTGAATGAGCACAAGAAGACCAGAGTCCCTGGAGAGCCTCGAGACTTTCTTGACTGCTACCTGGATGAAATGGAAAAGGTGTGTGAAACCAGTCAGATCACTATCTCAGATGATATATTGTGGTAATGGACACTGGTTGTGTTTAAATTAAGGAGAACACATTCCTATCATATTCTTATTGTGGTCATAAACTGACTCTTCACCTCCCACAGTGTGCATCAGTATGGTATACTAACATTTTTACCTTACTTTCATTTGACTTACAAAGATCACTCTTCTATTTTCAGAAAGCAGAGGATTCTACATTTTCAGAGGACAAACTCATATTTACTGCTCTAGATCTTCTGTTTGCTGGGACTGACACGACCTCCAACACCCTGCTTACTGCTTTTCTTTACCTTATGAACCACCCACACATACAAGGTATACCTGCACATGTACATATGAGGCATTACTTCTCTGTTTCTGACATTGTAGTTCCACAACTGTCTTTCAATATGAAACCTGTAAAAGGCGTCACTTAGCCTACCGTGCACCATACCAGGAATGTAAATGGAAAGTAGACATTTTTACAACCAATTTTTTGTATTTTACTTTGGGTTTTTTTTTTATACCTTTGGTTTATTATATTGTTTATTCTCAACTGAAATCTGTCACTTATGTAGTGGTCTTGCTCTATCTTTTTCCCTGACTTTGTCATGTTTTGTTACCATCTCAGTGTTTATGTTGAAATGTTAAATCTGGAACATATTGTCTAGTATTATCTTGCCATGAATGGAAAGTAGACATTTTTATAGATATATTTTTTAAACTTTTCGTTTATTGTCTTGTTCATTCTCATGATTTGAGGCCTCTATACACCTAAAGTTTGCATTTTCCCATACTTTGTTACCATCTCAGTGTTGAAGCTGAAATGTTAAATGTGGAATACAATGTCTGATATTATCTTGCCTTCTCAGAACGATGTCAGCAGGAAATAGACCAGGTGTTGGAAGGGAAGGATCAGGCCTGTTTTGATGACAGACACCAGATGCCCTACATGCAGGTACTGTATTGTATATCATATGACAGATTTCTCTTTTGATCATTTTACTTATGATCAATTTGAGAAAGCTTCTAAGAAGAGATTCTAAAAGATTCTAAAATCTTTTAGATAATCTGTGGATTTGGACATCCATTGTTATCACTATCCTTAATTGTAATTTATTATGGCCTTGTTTCTTGGTTGTAAACATACTGCTGCCTGCTGCAGCTGCATTGATCTGTGCTTTTGTGACTGAGTTTTCTGAGAGCCTGCATTGTTTACCTTCTGCTCTGAGTCAGACAAAGCAAAAAAAAAAATGTTGTTGTTCTTTAACTGTCTCTTCATCCAGGCTGTAATCCATGAGTCACAGAGGATTGCCAACATTGCTCCACTCAGCGCTTTCCATTGTACGACTAAAGACTCAGAACTCATGGGATATTCCATTCCAAAGGTAAGGGACAGATAGTTAAATAGGTTTTGGAAACATAGACAACAAAGTGAAGAGTGTCCCTCATTCTTTTGCTTCATTTTCTCCTCAGGGTACGATGATCATTCAGAACTTGAGCTCAGTACTGAATGAGGAGGGTCAGTGGAAATATCCTCATGAATTCAACCCTGAAAACTTCCTCAATGACCAGGGAGAGTTTGTCAAACCAGATGCCTTCATGCCTTTCTCTGCAGGTATGAAAGTATAAAAACTGTAACACACTAGGAATGGAAGACAGAGATAGGGTGAGTCAAATCAAACTGCTGTAGATGACATTGAGGTTTTTTTTTTTATTCTTCAGGTCCTCGGGTGTGTCTTGGAGAGGGTCTGGCTCGTATGGAGCTCTTCCTCATCATGGTGACTCTGTTGAGGAAGTTTAAGTTCATCTGGCCTGAGGATGCAGGAAAACCAGACTATACTCCAGTCTTTGGGGCCACTATGACTCCCAAACCTTATCCTATGAAGGTCCGACACAGGCGTTGAACTGCACTAAACTGATTGGAAGGTGCAATAAAAATAAAGTTTGACAAATTGATGCACTTTGTTTTTTCTTGGAAAAGCACCAAACTGATCATTAAAAGATGAAAATATTGCATATAGAATACACAGTGACAAAGGGCTCATTTACTACAGTGTCAACGAAAACAATACAAACTGTGTAGAATAGCATGAATAGAAAGAGATGAAACATGAAACAAGTGAAGCTACATTGGGTCTAGTTGGTTGACTGACATGGCTCAAGTGTCCCAGATGAATGTAATGTGATGAAATGTAACTTCTGCAGGTGTTTTAAAGGTATGTTGTCACTAAGTTATCACTAGATCATTCATCCAGTCACTAAGTTCTTCACTGAGATCAGTCATTTATCAGAGCCATTGAAACTGTTTAAACAGAGATGTGTTCGATTTGGAACCTTGACCGACTCACTGTGATGTCCCATTCCATTGGAAGACTGAATCCAAAGCTTGAACTTATATTTCATTGTCACTTTATTCTACGTCTCAGCAAAAAAGTCACCAAAAATAAAACTCATGTCGTACCCAGAATCTGTAAAAAACAAACAAAAAAAATTTCATTTAAGTTAAATGTAAAACCATTCCAGGAGACTACCTCATGAAACTGATTGAGAGAATGCCAAGAGTGTGCAAAGATGTCATCAAAGCAACAGGGGAACACTAGAATGGAAAATATAAAACATTTTCTGGTTTGTTTAACATTTTTTGTTTAGTACATAATTCCATATGTGTTCTTTCATAGTTTTGATGTCTTCGGCATTAATCTACAATGTAGAAAATCTTTAAAATAAATAAAACCCATTGAATGAGAAGGTGTGTCCAAACTTTTAACTGGCACTGTAAGTATAGTATGTACACTAACCATTTTTTTCCGTACTGATGACACCTGTGTTAACACGGGAAAATGTTACACATTATGCTGTGCAGAAGACAATTTGTGTTCTTTTTACTTGTGTGTGCTGTTTCCAATGAGGTGTACATCTTTATATTGCAGTGAAAAATGAGTCCTGAGAAAGTGACAGGAGCAAAAAATGACTAGAAGCTGCTTTGAGTTCAGAGGATTAATAATGATTGCTGTAATGTGAACAGTAGAATTGGATTTAGATGAAAAATATCAAAGCATATCAATAAAACTGTCTAAAATCCAGCAGTGTCACTTGGAGAAACTGAACTGATTGTAGAACTGAATTGAACTGAAGTAGGTCATAATTGTAAATGAGAAATTGTTCTCAACTGATCTTACCTGGTAAAATAATGAAAAAAAAATTAAAAAGCAAAAAGATTTTCACTTCTTTAAAAGACCATTATGAAGTCAGTGTCAGATGCACAATGCAATGGCCAAAGAATAAAGTCACCGTCAGCATTTAGATCAGATCTGTATAATCACTAGAGAGGGTTCAAACTACCATTCAGTTGGCTTTGTTTCTATGTGATCAGTAAGCCACAAAACCTGCCTTCTTATAAATGAAAGGCTTGGAAGCTGGGTGGTTTAATCCACTATCTGTAGTTTATGTGAAAAATGGGTTCAAGGTTTTGTGTTTTCAAGAAGAACTAACATTCAAAGTGCCACTGTAATGCTATGTTTGAGTTGTGGGTGAAACACCTTTGTCACGAAAATCTGAACCATAAAATATTATAGAAATTATATAAAACTCAGTTCAGATTTTTTTGTGGGTGAGACCACTGTGTTTCTAACCCCCTCAAATACAACAGGGTGTTCTAATCTGTCTTTATGACAGCACTGAGGTCACGATGACAATTTCAAATTGGGAATCTGTTGCCTGTTTCTTGCTTTGGACAGTAGCCAGGCTGTTGCCAACAGTTTTCAGTGATGATGGTTGACTGTAACAAACCAACTGGTGCATCAGATTATCTGACAATATCTCACCAGCAAGAACTCGCTTCAACTTCATCCAAATGCTCACCTCTGTGCACCTGATGTTATCACTTACCTTAATACAGAGATAAACAGCCAGAAGAGGCAGGGCTCAGGGTAGAGGAATCCTTTAAAAGCAGGATAATCACTCACTCTCTTTAGTTCAGTCCAATCCATGCTACCATGTTTCTTTCACTTGTCCTGCTGGGGCTATGCATTTGCTTCATCATCCTTCAACTGAGGCCCAGGAGGCCCAAGAACTTTCCACCAGGACCCCCTGTCCTGCCCATCCTGGGGAACACTTTGCACCTAAACCTACAGAACCCCTTGGAGGACTTGGAGAAAGTAAGAAAAACGTTATAATGAATGATGCTGCTCTTAAAATGCCTTAAACTGCTAGAATTATCACCTTTGTAATGGTCACTGACATGAGCATGGGTTACTCAGTAACACTACAGATCCTGTTCTTTTTATGTGATTGCATTATCTGTTGTTGGTATTAAGCTGACTGCTTGCATTCTTGGAGTGTATCCAAGCACTATGGCAGGTCAGGAACAGTGGACTCTTCTGACCTCCACTATCAAGATAGGCCAAATCAAATCAAGTTTATTTATGGAGCATATTTACAATAAACCCGCTTTGTACTTGTCAATAATTGTATGACATCTTAATTATTTTGAACTTACCAGTACTGATCATTTTATTGACATTTCTTTTTTTTAAGGGTTTTTTTTGGCCTTTTGGCTTTATTTGATAGGTAAAATTGGAGAGGCAGACAGTAAAGTAGGGAGAAGAGTGGGCGGAAGACATGCAGCAAAGGGCTGTGGGCAGGAATCCAACCCAGGCCTCTTTACATGGGTCACCCGCTTAACCCATTGAGCTATACAGGCACTATTTTATTGACATTTCTTAGTGCTGAAACTGAAAACAAGAATACATCATATGAATGGCATTAACTAATTAAAACATAGCTCAAGTCTACTGAACAATAATTGTCAAAGTCAACATAAACTCTTAGAACAAAACAATTTTTGAAAACTTCTGGAAACTACAGAGTAAATACCAGCTCCTGTTAACACAGTGTGTGTGTGTGTGTGTGTGTGTGTGTGTGTGTGTGTGTGTGTGTGTGTGTCTGATTCTCTTCACACAAGACACGTAAACAGTGTCTTTTGCACTTTGTGATGTTAATAGCTCCTCCACATAACAGTTACAGTCATCTAATGGTGCTCTCACTTGCAGTCAGACAACAAAAATACATTCACCATTGCTTTTAGCAATCCTTGAATATTGGATTGAGTGAATTAAACTTGTCAGAGCCTGCGTAATCATGAGGTGACTGGCACAACAACAACAACTTGCTTCCTCTTGGTCCAATCAGTAGGACACAGAAAACCGTTCTTAGCAGTTAACTACTTAACCTCTGCAGTGCAGTCCCATTCACACTACCATGTTTGTTGTGCTTGTTCTGCTACGCCTCTGTGTTTTCTTTACCATCCTTCAACTCAAATCCCAGAGGCTCAAGAACTGTCCAATGGAACACATGTCCTGCCAATACTGGAGAACAGAACCCTTTGAAGGACTTTGAGACAATAAAAAAATATTGTCATGCTTCTTTAAACATTTTACGTTGTTAGAATTGTTAGAATTTTTGCAGTGAATACTTTGATGAGCGTGGATGACTCAGTAGCGTGGCTCCTGTTGTTTGTATGTGATTGCACCATATTAGTTGGCATTAAGTTGAGTGCTTTCACACTTGGAGTGTATCCAAGGAGTTTGGCAGGTCATGAACAGTGGACTCTTCTGACCTCGGCTATTAACATAAGCCAAATCAAATCAACTTTAATTATGTGGCATATGTGCAACAAATCTGTTTTTTTAGTTACCAATAATTTTATGATGTCCTAATTACTATTATTGTACCTGTAGTAATGTTTTGCTGACTTTTCTTAGTCCTGACACTGAAAACAAGAATACATCATATAAAGGGCAACAACAAAGTGAAACATAACAGTGTCTTTTGCTCTTTCTGAGTGTACCCAAGCAGTATGGCAGGGCAGGCACTGTGGACTGCTATTACTAACATAAATCTAATCAAGTTTACTTATCTAGCATGCTTCAGAGCAAGCAGAACTAACCAAAGTGTTGTACATGTTAATGCCTGCATGTCAGGCAGCAACAAAATATGGGCAAAAAGAAATCATTTTGTAAAAGACAATAAAATAGTATGAAGCAATAAGACAAGACAAAATCAGAATCAAAAAAGGATATGAAGATCAAAGTTTCAGATAAAATTCAAATATAATTTAGACCACTACAAAATCCCAAAAGCTATTAAAATCTTGTAAATCTTGAGATGTACATTAAAATATCACTGCAGGAGGAACTTTTTAATACAAAAGGAATACTGTTCCAAAGTTTTGGAGCTGCCGCTGCTGTTGCTGCTGCAATGGTTTGATTACCCACAAGGCTCAATTATGGACCAGTTACCACTAGTTGTTCTGAGAATCTAAGAGGCCTAAAGGTAGAGTACATTTTCCAAAAATATACCCAGGTGGTAAAATCAGTTCTGTCCTTTCAAGTGAGCCAGTGCAAGGAAGCTGGTACAGGAGATCTACTTTCCATTCTTTTGGTTCCTGTAGCACCTCTTTATGACACAATTAATATGCTTGTCAAATTTCATTCCAGAGTCCATGATGACACTTGGACATTGCACTAATGATTCTTTTTGATGCAGTCAGCGATACTGACTGAAAGTGATCAAGGCTGGCAGAGCAGACAGGCATTAGAGTGGACCTGTTGGCAGTAAAATATCTGATACAATCAGTTTTTTTTACAACAAACACTGAGCCAAACTTTGTGAGGTCATTTTTTGCAAATGTCCAACACTATGTGGGTGAAATGTTGTGATGGTCAATGCTGAAAAAAACCTTTAAAAACAACAACATCTTGCTATCAAAGCTCTTGTTGCGCTTCTTGACAAGACCCAGTATGGTGTTCTAAGGGATTAAGGTCAGGTGAGATGGCTGGCCAATCAAGCACTATAATGTCATGGCCAGCAAACCATTTGCTGTCTGCACTTTTGGCAAATGTTAAGTCCTCCGAGAAAAAGAAATCTGAATCTCCATAAAGTTTGTCAGCAGATTAACATATGTGGTGCTTTAAAATCTTCTTGCAGATGTTGTGTTGACCTTAAACTTTATAAAACACAGGGGACCAGTGGTAGCAGATGACATTACACCACAAATCATCGCAGACTTCAGAAACTTAACACTGGACTTCTAACACTTCGGATTCTGTTCTGTTGAATCTCCAATCTGTCTCCAGACCCAAGACATTGATTTCTAAATGAATTGAAAATTGTATTTTTATCTGAAAAGAGGACTTGGGACTAATGAGCAACAGTTTAGTTCTTCCTCTCCACAGTTCAGGTAAGTTCTTCGGACATTGTCTCCTTGTTGTCAAGCCCCTTTTATAAAGACGTCCGTGGTTGGGGGCTCTTGATGAATTGACAGCAGCAGCAGTCCACGCTTTGTCACACTTTCACAAGTCCTTGAATGGACTTTTCTTGCCAATCTTCTCAATGCAGCGTTCATCCTTGTTGCTTGGACACCTTTTCCAATCAAACTTTTTCCTCCCAGTTGACTTCCCGTTATTGTGCTTCGATACAGCACTCTACCAACGGCCAGCCTTTTGAGCAATGACCTTTTCTGGCTCCTTCAAGAGGATGTTGATGATCGTCTTTGGGCCTCATTTAAGTCATCAGTCATCCCCATGAACTAAACTGAATGATACACAGTACTTAAACCGCTTGAACAGTAATGCTTTAAATAAATTTAAGACTTAAACAGCATTACATATGTCAGGCTGGCTGCTGCCAGGCCTAGTTAAGTGCCCTCCTCTCTCCTTCCTCCTGCCTGTTAGGGCAGCCCAGCAGCAGAGAGGAAGCAACAGGTGTTCCCGATCTGACATAATCAGCCAGCTCAGTGGGTGCAACGAATCAGCCTCCTCCAGTTCTCTATTTAACTGGACACAACCCAGCTCTCAGTGTGGGAGTGTAAAATGGAAAATGGAAAAAGAAAGCGAAGGAAGACAAAAGAGAAAGAAGAAGAAGGAAGGACTTATTGTTGCTGGACCCACCCGTTCCTGCCAATTGTGCCGTCAGCACTGGATCCTGGACCCTCCGAGCGAGGAGACACTCACCCGAGCCGATTCCCCCCTTTTGGTATCTTTCCCCACTCACCTGTTGCTGCTCCAAACCTTGGCTGCCACCTGAGCGAGTTCGGAGCATCCCCGTGTACTTCGTGAGTTAGCTGTCTTGCCTTAGTTTTAGCTCGTTTAAGAAACACTGTGTGTGAAAAGATTTTAGTTGTAATTACCTCTCGCTGTCATTAGAAGGAGAGCCTCGTGTTTTAGTTAATGTTCGTGAGATGGACTTTTCTCGCCTGGGTGTTACCCACTGCGAGTAGGAGATACAGTTTTGTTCTCTTTACAGTTCCGCCCGGCCCTTGGGTGCCGCTGGAGAATTCAGAGCCTAGTGCGCTCTACTTTCAGTTTATTGTTTATCTTGATTTCTGTTGTTGTCCCTGAGGACATTGTTTAATAAACCTGAGTTACACATTATTTTTGACTGTTCATTTCCTGCGCCTGAGCTCACACTAACAACCGTGACAACATAAATGGTTTGATCAACATTAAAATTTGTATGTGCAAAGAAAAACACTTTGTAGTTACCAATAACTGTCCTACTGCTGTATGATTTCCAATTTGCTGTTTTTACCTGTTGTAATGTTTTTGTTTTTACTGACTTTTCTTAGTGTATTTATTGTTATTGTGTGTACTCTTACTAAATGACTGTCATATTAATTTCTTACTGTTCACTTTTCCTGTTGCTTAATTTGCTTGTGTGTGTTTATTTTTTGTCACACTCCCCTACAGGACAATAAAGACTACCGGAACCCTTAAACTATACGAAGCTATTAAACTGTCATCTGTTTACAGCTGAGGAAGTCTTACGGAGATGTCTACAGTTTGTTCCTCGGTCCTAAACCAAATGTAGTCATCAATGGGGTGAAGGCCATGAAGGAAGCAATGGTGATCAAGGCTGCTGAATTTGCTGGACGACCCCAAGACACGTTTGTTAGTGATGTCTTTGACGTAAAAGGTACAACAGACATTATTTGTCATGAGACAGATGATGTCTGATTATGTTTCTCTAATTTGAAGACAGACATAGTAGAGGCTGCAGCATGATTCTGTCCCTTTACTGCATTCATGGATTACACCATTACCAGTATAACCTGATAAAGAGAATGGTCATAGTGTCGAAGAATTTCATTTTCCCATTGTTTACTCTGCAAATGAAATGTACACAAAGGAAAAGCCTGAGGTTGTTTCAGTGACAAAGGAAGTATAAAGACAAGTGACACCTGGGGAAAGGGGATTGAAAAATAAACAGGAAATAAATGAGTGAAAGACCATGAGAAAGGAAAAACCTGAGGGAACATGTAGACCCATCAAAACCATAAATGTCGTCATACTGGACATTATGTAAACCCCAAAGGACTTCATTAATTTTGTTTTCCAAAAGAAGGTCATCATTGAGGTTCAGACATCAACAACAACACAGGAGGACATATGAGATTGCCATGACACATGACTATTATTTATCTTTGTTTCGAAGTGTAAGTTGAAATGCACAGTCACTATGAAATCACAGATCTTCAATCAGTTTACCTTGATGCATCCACTGCAGCCAAAATGTATGTTTAAAAAAATTTAAAGAAATGAAGCTACTGTGAAGCTTCATTGATAAAGCAGGTTGGAAATGTAAAGTTACATTACATGACTCCTCAATTCCTTGTTCTGCTACACCTGTTGCAGGAGTGATTTTTGCAGATTATGGCGCTAGCTGGAGGGAGCATCGTCGCTTTGCTCTGATGACTTTGAGGAACTTTGGTCTGGGGAAGAAATCAATGGAGGACAGAATCCATGATGAGATTCAACACACCATTAAAACACTGGATGAAAGCATTGGTATGACATCTGTGGGTTCATACAACTCAATTTTTATGCCACAAGAACCTTTCCACTACAGGAATTCAGAGCATCTGCGTGGCAGCCGGAATGTTGACAGGAACAGTCATGTGATCAACACTTTTACTCTGTTGACATTGCAGTGTAGGATCTGACAGGTTTAAGTGTGCTGTGGCAAAACAAGAACAAACAGTAGTTGCTTCGTGTAACTCCACTTCTGTGACCAACAAGCTTTTTTACCCATTTTTTATGTTGTCCTTTGCAATATTTAAGAGGAGAAGGCTGCTGCCTGATGAGAATATCGAAACTGCAAAAAAAAAAAAAAAACAACAATGCGGCTGGTTGTCCTCTAATCAGAACAGTCTTCATCAAAATTAGTCAGTTGGCATCCCACAAAGCAGTTTTTCATACTTGCTCAGAAGTACCTTTGCTGAAGTAGGTACTTTTTGTGCCTTAAAAAAAGACCTAAATGAAGTTTTACAGTGCAAATCTAGCTATCGATACACGCACAGATGTTCCTGCAGTGGAAAACAGCTCATTGATTCTGTAATGGTGTTCTGTTTACTTGCACAATGCTACATCTTAAATTAATTTGCATTATGTCGTTAACAGGCAAAACTCTTTGTCCTCAAGTTATGTTTCATAATGTGGCTTCCAACATCATGTGCCAAGTTCTTTTTGGTACACGCTATGAGTATGATGACGAGTTCATCACAACAGTTATTCAGTGTGTCACAGAGATTACCAAGATCACCAATGGACCGTGGGCGATGGTGAGTCAAAGCATGTTTCTGAGATAACAAATCTGACCAAGGCAAAGAGCCTACAGTCAGTCCAGCCCCTCTGTAAGGCTGATTTGAGCCAAGCTATATTTTGCAGTGCAATAACATATTTATCATATTCACAACCATAGTTTCTAATGTTAGCATGCTCATACTTGATAACTACCACTGAACAAAAAGTTGAGTTTAGGGTGATGGGAATGTCGTTACTTTAGTGGGTATTTGGCCTTGAACAATTCCTACAAATTAATCTTTTGACCTGCTGATCATCTTTTAAGCACAATGAACATTTGTGTGAAATTTGATTGCATTTTGTGACAGTATTTGAATAGAATAGAATAGAATAGAATAGAATAGAATAGAATAGAATAGAATAGAATAGAATAGAATAGAATAGAATAGAATAGAATAGAATAGAATAGCCACTTTATTGTCAGCCAGAACCTATACTCACTGGTACACATCATGAATGAAACTGCAATGCAAAAACTCACCATCAGACTGGTCAGAAACAAAGCAAAAATTATTTGAAATACCAACAATTCCAGTATATGCATGTAAAAACTATATAAATATAGATAAATATATATAAATACACACACACACACACACATATATATATATATATATATATATATATATATATACATATATATGTGTATATAGATAAATATATATAAATACACACACACACACATATATATACATATATGTGTGTGTATATATATATATATATATATATATATATATATATATATATATATATATATATATATATATATATATATATATATATATATATATACAGACACACACCTACATAAATACGCATTTATTTCACAGTGAAGATGTAGCAGCAGTATTGCAAGGAAACAATATAGCAGCTATTATAATTCAAAGTGAACCATGCGTGCCCCTGCCCAGAAGGATTATTGTGAATTCAGGAGTCTGATGGCTGGGGTATGAAATTGTTCCAGAGGTGTTCTTGCTCTGATGCTGCAGAACCTCCTCCCAGAGAGGAGCAGGGAGAACAGTCCATGGTGGGAGTGTGTGGAGTCTTTGATGATGTTGCTGGCTCTGCTGAGACAGCACTTGTGTGCAACATCCTGGATGGATAGAAGAGAGGTCCCGATGATCTTCTCTGCCATCCTCACCACCCTCTGCAGCGACTTCCTATCTGAGGCCCTGGAGCTGCCAAACCAGATGGAGATGCAGCTGGTCAGCACGCTCTCTGTGGCGCCACTGAAGAAGGTGGTCAGGACGGGAAGGGACAGCTGTGCTCTCTTCATCCGTCGCAGGAAGTGCAGACGTTGCTGAGCCCACTTAATCAGAGATGATGTGTGCACAGAAATTTGGTGCTGCTGACCACCTCCACAGTTTTATTGTCTATGATGAGAGGCGAATGACTGGGCTGCTTCCTCCTGAAATCGATGATTCCTCCTTGGTCTTCTCGACATTTAGGATCAGATTGTTCTCAGAGCAACAGTCCACCAGTCGCTTCACCTCCTCTCTGTAGGACGGGTCGTTGTTGTCTCAAATGAGACCCACTACTGTTGTGTCATCTGCAAACTTGATGATGTGAGCTAGTGCAGCCGCAGCAGAGCATGTTAAGAGCTTGTTGGGATATTCCAGTTGGACCAGAGTGGTAGACTGATGGACTGACCAAGCAAAATTTCCTGGATCAACACTGGAATTGTTACTAAATTGTTGTTTTTATAAAAGTCAGAATTAATCAGTTTTCTCATCCTGAATTGTAGATTATCTGTTGACTGACACATTGATTCACTCTTGATCCAGTCGTTGAGACAGTTCACATAAAACCCTAAATATCAACCTTATTATGGTGCAAGATGAAAAGTCAGGGAATTCAATTAGTAAAATTTATCAAGTGAATATCATGAATACCTATACAAAGTTTCAACTAGTTCAAAGTAATGGACTGAGCCTAAGCTCAGAGAAGCTGCTTCTTGGACTGAGCAGTACTTTATTGGAGACTGGCAATCAAGCTACTACAGTGGCTTCTGGTATTGTCCTATCTTGGAATATCTTAGTGGAGCCATCTCAGCCAAAGATTCTGAAAATCTCTTTTAGCAGCATGACAACTTACCTCACAAGGCATGTTTTTTGTTGTCAGTTACCTTCCTAAGAATTATTTTCAGGTTTACTTTATATCCCTTTACATGTCTCATTCATATTAAATAACTGATAATAAAAACATCTGCTCAAAACAATTCATGTCAGTAATCATAATCTGCATATTTAGATTGAAGTAAACTAATGATTTATCTTTCTTTACAGCTGTATGACACTCTTCCTTTTATTCGTAACCTGCCACTGCCCTTCAACAAGGCCTTCAAGGATATAAAGGTAACAACTACTCTGCATATACTACAAAGATAAACACTGTCTTAACTTTGTCAATGAAAGAGAAAACAAGCCTTTATAGGATACTAAGATGACTTTAAGAATGGCTACTCACACACCCACATATGCTACATACTGTACATCTGTGAAGAATGCTGAGGTAAAAACCACACTGATTAGACATGCATATACATTACAGACAAAACCCAAAGTAAATTATACCTATTATGGATGATGGCTTGTGTTTTTTAGCGTTCTTCTGACCTTGTACGTCATTTGTTGAATGAGCACAAGAAGACCAGAGTCCCTGGAGAGCCTCGAGACTTTCTTGACTGCTACCTGGATGAAATGGAAAAGGTGTGTGAAACCAGTCAGATCACTATCTCAGATGATATATTGTTGTAATGGACATTGGTTGTGTTTAAATTAAGGAGAATACACTTCTGTCTTATTCTTATTGTGGTCATAAGCTGACCCTTTTCACTTGACATACTGTGCATCAGTATGGTAGACTAACATTTTTACCTTACTTGCATTTGACTTTCAAAGATCACTCTTTTATTTTCAGAAGGCAGAGGATTCTACATTTTCAGAGGACAAACTCATATTTACTGGTATAGAGCTTCTGTTTGCTGGGACTGACACGACTTCCAACACCCTGCTTACTGCTTTTCTTTACCTTATGAACCACCCACACATACAAGGTATACCTGCACTTGTACATATGAGGCATTACTTCTCTGTTTCTGACATTGTAGTTCCACAACTGTCTTTTGATATGAAACCCATAAAAGCCATGCACTTCTGTTTCAAAGCGTCATACCAGGAACTAAAATGGAAAGTAGACATTTTTGCTGATTTGTTTTGTTTTTACTTTTGGTTTATTATCTTCGTCATTCTCATGATTTGAGGCCTCTGTACACCTAAAGGGTCTATTTTTCCCATACTTTGTCATATGTTGTTACCATCTCAGTGTTGAAGTTTAAACGTTAAATCTGGAATACAATGTCTGACATTATCTTGCCTTCTCAGAACGATGTCAGCAGGAAATAGACCGGGTGTTGGAAGGGAAGGATCGGGCCTGTTTTGACGACAGACATCAGATGCCCTACATGCAGGTACTGTAGTGGATATCATATGACAGATTTCTCCTAATAATTTTACTTTTAATCAGTACAAGGAAGCATGAAACAAGGCAGAAGATTCTAAAATCTTGTAGACTGTAGTCTGTGGATTTGGACATCCATTGTTATCACTATCTTTAAATGTAATTTATAATGGCATTGTTTCCTGGTTGTGAACATACTGCTGTCTGCTGCAGCTGGATTGTGTTTTTGTGGCTGATCTTCTGAGAGCCTGCATTATTTTCCTTCTGCTCTGAGTCAGAGAAAGCAAAAAAAAAAGAAAAAAGAAAAAAAAATGTTTAAATGTCTCTTTGCCTAGGCTGTAATCCATGAATTGCAGAGAATTGCCAACACTCTTCCACTCAGCGCCTTCCATTGTACGACTAAAGACACAGAACTCATGGGATATTCCATTCCAAAGGTATGTGACAAATCACTGAAAAGGTTTTGGAAACATAGACAACAAAGTGAAGAGTGTCCCTCATTTTTTTGCTTCATTTTCTCCTCAGGGTACGATGATCATTCAGAACTTGAGCTCAGTACTGAATGAGGAGGGACAGTGGAAATATCCTCATGAATTCAATCCTGAAAACTTCCTCAATGACCAGGGAGAGTTTGTCAAACCAGATGCCTTCATGCCTTTCTCTGCAGGTACAAAAGCATAAAAACTGTAACACAGTAGGAATGACAGGCACAAATAGAATGAGTCAAATCAAACTGCTGTAGATGACATTGAGGTTTTTTTTATTCCTCAGGTCCTCGGGTGTGTCTTGGAGAGGGTCTGGCTCGTATGGAGCTCTTCCTCATCATGGTGACTCTGTTGAGGAAGTTTAAGTTCATCTGGCCTGAAGATGCAGGAGAACCTGACTATACTCCAGTCTTTGGGGCCACTATGACTCCCAAACCTTATCCCATGAAGGTCCGACACAGGCTTTGATCTGCACTAAACTGACGAAATGGTGCAATAAAAATAAAGTTTGACTATTTGATGTGCCTTGGTTTTGTTGGAAAAACACCAAACTGAACATTGAACTTTATATTGTAGTACATACAGAAAATACAGTGACGAAGGGCTCATTTGCTACAGTGTCAATGAAAACAATATAAACTTTGTAGAACAGCATGAATCAAAAGAGGTGAAACCTGGAAAAAATGGATCAACTTTGGGTCTATGTGGTTGACTGACATGGCTCAGTTGTCCCAAATGAATGTAATGTGATGAAATGTAAGTTCTGCAGGGGTTTTAAAGACATGCTGTTTTTACAAAAAAAAAAAAAAAACAGAAAAGTTATCACCAGATCATTAAACCAGTCACTAAATTATTCCCTCAGATCAGTCATTTATCAGAGCCATAAAAAGTGTTTAAACAGAGAGATGTGTTTGATTTTGATCCTTGAACTACTCACTGTGATATCCCATTCCATTGGGAAAATAAACCCAAAACTTAAAATCATTTTGTCAAAAGGACTTTATTCTACATGTCTCATCAAAAAGTTCACCAAAAATACAACCCATGTCGTACCAAGAATCTGTAAAAAACGTTTTAAAAAAAAGTGCATCTGGGCTGGATATTAGTGACTAAGCTGCATCCTACAGTCACAAGACATCTTTAAATTGCAATGACAAATGAGTCCAAAGAATGTGACAGGAGTAAAAAATGACCAGAAGCTGCTTTGAGTTCAGAGGCTTAATAATAATTGTTGTAGTGTGAACAGTGAAATTGGATTTAGATTAAAATCATCAAGGCATGTAAAGAAAAATGTCTAAAATGCAGCAGTGTCACTTGAAGTTCTTGAAATAAAGTTAAAAGGTCTTAACTTCTTTAAAAAGACCATTGCCAAGTTCATGTTAGTTACACAATGCAATGGGCAAAGAATAAAGTCACCGTCAGCATTTAGATCATATCAGTAGAATCAGTGGAGAGAGTTCAAACTACCATACAGAAATCGTAAACTTTGTTTCTATTTGATCAGTGAATCACAAAACCTGCCTTCTTATAAATACAACAGGGTGTTTTACTCTGCCTTTATGATCACACTGTGGTCAGAATGACAATTTCAAATTGGAACTCTTTTGCCTGTTTCTTGCTTTAGAAAGTAACCAGGTTGCTGTCAACAGTTTTCAATGATGATATCGCAGATGATTGACTTTGACAAACCAACTGGTGCATCAGATTATCTGACAAGATCTCATCACAAAAGCTCACTTCCTCTTGGTCCAAATGCTCACCTCTGTGTGCTTGATGTTATCACTTCACTATCACAGAGAAGAACAGCCAGAAGAGGCAGGGCTCAGAGCAGAGGTATCCTTCAAAATCAGGATAATCACTCACTCTCTTTAGTTCAGTCCAATCCATGCTACCATGTTTCTTTCACTTGTCCTGCTGGGGCTATGCATTTGCTTCATCATCCTTCAACTGAGGCCCAGGAGGCCCAAGAACTTCCCACCAGGACCCCCTGTCCTGCCCATCCTGGGGAACCTTTTGCACCTAAACCCACAGAACCCCTTGGAGGACTTGGAGAAAGTAAGAAAAATGTTGCAATGAATGATGTTGCTCTTAAAATGCCTCAAATTACTGTAATTATAAACAAGTCTTTACAGTGGATACTTACATGAGCATGTGTTACTCAGTAACATTACAGATCCTGTTCTTTTTATGTGATTACATAACATGTTGTTGGTACTAAGCTGACTGTTTGCATACTTGGAGTGTATCCAAGCACTATGGCAGGTCAGGAACAGTGGACTCTTCTGACCTCCGTTATTAAGATTGGTCAAATCAAATCCAGTTTCTTTCTGTTGCATATTATCAATAAATCCATTTTGTAGTTATCAATAATTGTATGATATCCTAATTACTATGATGATGCCTGCAGTAAAGCTGGAAGCAATGAGTAAATTTCAGCTCTTGTTAAAGCTTTGAGGCCTGTGTCAACAAAAGACAGCAATGTCTTTTGCACTTTCCGTGATGCCAGTGGTTGCTACACATAACAGTTACAGTTGTCTAATGGTGCTCTCACTTGCACTCAGACACTAAAAATGCATTCACCATTGCTTTTCCCAAACCTTGAATATTGGAGTGAGTGAATTCAACCTGTCACAGCATCGGAAGTGGCTCTGACAGGAACTTTTCCAGGAACCGAAGCTTGGATATGGGCGGGAAATTAATGAGGTTAAACTTGTCTAGACTATGGCATGTTCAGTTAAATTATTGCATGTTTGAAGCAGGTGGGGACAGTTCTATTTGTGAGGCTGCTTTTTATAATGAGCATGATTGTGGGTCTGACAGTGTCGAATCTATTTTTTAACATATGAATGGGAGCAATGTCTAACAGGCAGATGGTGGACTTTGCATGAATGATTGTGTTGAAGGCATGGGACAGTGATCCCGACTGAAAGTCATCAAGGCTAGCAGAACAAACAGGCAAGGAACTGAACACAATAAAATATCTGATACGATCAATTTTTGATAAGGAAAATTGGGCGAAACTATGTGAGGACATTTTTTGCAAGAGTTGAACACTGTGAGCAAAAAATGCATTGTATTGCTTAATGCATTAAAAATTGCTATTATAAACAGCAGTGTCACTTTATAGAAACAATAATTTACAAATGTAGTTTCTCAAAAAAGAGACATTGCTGTTCATTATATCAAATGTAACTCCGAAGTCAGGAAAAGGTGGCTGAAATCTTAAGAATTACCTCAGTACAGAGCTAGTAAAACCACAATAACCTGCAAGATCACATACCACAAGTTGTGTCTGACAGATGGCTCTGGTGTCCTGTTGTTTTGATAGTGGTCTTCAGCTCGTCTATATTGTTGAGTCGGGTGTTTCTTACCTTCATCTTGACAATACCCAATATTGGGTTTTATGGGGTTCAGGTCAGTTGAGTTGGCTGGCCCATCAAGCACAGTAAAATCATGGTTAATAAACCATTTGGTATCAGTTTTGACACTTTGGGCAGGTGTTGAGTCCTATTGGAAGAGGAAATCTACATCTCCATAAAGCTTGTCAGCAGATGAAAGCATGGAGTGCTATAAAATCTTGTTGTAGATGTTGCATTGACTTTGGGCTTGATAAAACACAGTGTACCAATGTAAGCAAGTGAAACTTAACACATTGTGTCTGAGGTAGGAGTGTCTTAAAATTAGGAATACCACCGTTGTAGCTCCTCTCATGAGGACGTCTGTGCTTGGAGGCTCTTGATGAACTGACAGCAGCCTCAGTTCTTGTGAAGCTCTCCCATTTTCTTGAATGCACTTTTCTTGACAATCCTCTCGAGGATGATGTCATCGCTGTTGCTTGTGCAACTTTTCCTACCAAACTTTTCCCTACCAGTTCAATTACCATATTATGCTTCAATAGAGCACTCTGCTAACAGCCAGCCTTTTCAGCACTGACCATCTGTGGCTCCTAGTGGAGTATGCTGATGATCATGTTTGGACCACATTAAGTCATCAGTCTTCCCCATGAACTGAACTAAAAGATGCACAAATATACTGCTTAAACAGGAATTTTTTAAGATCTTCAGACATGATGTGACCATTTACGTCTTGAAAGACATGAGCTTTAATACTGAAACAGCATCACGTAAATAATTCAATCAATATTTGAAATTTATATTTCAAATAAAACCACATTGTAGTTACCAACAATTGCTCTATCATTTTCAACTTGCTGTTTTAACCTTTTGTGCTATTTTGACTGACTTTTCTTTGTAGCTTTATTGTTATTGTGTATAAGTTGTTCTGAATGTATTGTTTCCTACATTTCAAATCATTTTTCTTCAGGGTTGAATTTGTTCTGCTCCATCTATTTTTGTAATGTTCCCTTCAGGTCAATAAATACTACTAAACCCCTTAATAATATCTGAAGATGTGACACATGTAAGCACTGCTTTGTTATGTTACTTTACAGCTCAGGAAGTCTTATGGAAATGTCTACAGCCTGTTCCTTGGTCCTAAACCAATTGTAGTCATCAATGGGGTGAAGGCCATGAAGGAGGCTATGGTGATCAAGGCTGCTGAATTTGCTGGACGACCTCAAGACACAATTGTTAACGATGTCTTTGATGTAAAAGGTACAATAGAAATTTTTTTGTCATACGACAAATGATTTCTGATTATGTTTTTCTAATTTAAAGACATAGTAGAGGCACCAGCATGCTTCTGTCCCTTTATTGTATTCAGAGATTACACAGTTACCAGTATAGCCTGACCAAGAGAGTGGCCATAGTGTTGATGAAATTTGTTTTGCCATTGTTAACTCTGTAAATGAAATGTCCATCCATCCATTATCTATACACCGCTTAATCCTCACTAGGGTCATGGGGGGCTGGAGCCTATCCCAGCTGACTCGGGCGAAGGCAGGGGACACCCTAGACAGGTCACCAGTCTGTCACAGGGCTACATACAGAGACAAACAATCACTCTCACATTCACACCTACGGGCAATTTAGAATGATCAATTAACCTCAGCATATTTTTGGACTGTGGGAGGAAGTCGGAGTACCCGGAGAAAACCCACGCATGCACAGGGAGAACATGCAAACTCCATGCAGAAAGATCCCAGGAAAGCCTGGAAGCAAACCGGGGATCTTCTCGCTGCAAGACGAAAGTGCTAACCACTACACCACCGTGCAGCCTGAATGAAATGTACACAAAGGAAACATCTGAGATTGTTTCAGTGACAAACAAAGTCAAAAAGACAACTGACAGCTGAGGAAAGGGGATTTCAAAATAAACAGGAAATAAATGAATGAAGGACTATGACAAAGAAAGAACATGAGTGAACATGTCGGCCCATCAGAACCAGAAATGTTGTGATACTGGACATTTTGTATGCCCCTAAGTACCTCATTAATTTTGTTTTGCAAAAGAAGAGCATCACTGAGGTTAAGATGTTAACCACAACACAGGAGGGCATACTAGATTACCATGACATGAGTATTATTTATCTCTATTTCAAAGTGTAAGTTAAAATACAGTCACTATGAAGTCACTGATCTCAATCTTCTTGCCTTGATACATCCACTGCAGCCAAAATTTATGTTTAAAAGAACTGAAATGAAATTAAAGTTCTGGGAAGCTTCAATAGTAAAGCAGGTACCCATGATTCCTCAGTTCTTTGTTTTGCTCCGCTTGTTACAGGAGTGATTCTGGCAGATTATGGCACTAGCTGGAGGGAGCATCGTCGCTTTGCTCTGATGACTTTGAGGAACTTTGGTCTGGGGAAGAAATCGATGGAGGACAGAATTCATGATGAGATTCAACACACCATTAAAACACTGGATGAAAGCATCGGTATGACATCTGTAGGTTCACACAACTGAATTTTGTTTCTATCACAGGACTTCGGGACACATATGTGGTGGCAGGAACGCTGACAGGAACAGTCATGTGATCAACACTTTTACTTGATCTGTTTACATTGCAGTGTAGGATCTGATAGGTTTAACTGTGATGTGCCAAAACAGTGACAAACAGTAGTTGCTTGGTAGCTCCACTTCTATGAGCAACAAAATTTTTTTCACCTAAATCATATTTTGTATGTTGTTCTCACAATATTTAAGAGGAGAAGGCTGCTGCTAGACAAGAACATTGAGAATGCTGAAAAAATGCAGCTGGTTGTCCTCTCAGAACAGTCTTCATCAAACTTAGTCAGTTAGCATTCAGCCTCACAAAGCAGTTTTTCAGAACAGCTCTTAAGTTCCTGTGCTGAAGTAGGTACTTTTTGTCCCCTGAAAACAACCCTAAAATAAATTCTACAGGGCAGATCTTGCCATTAATACACACAGTGGAAAACAGCTTATTGATTCTGTAATGGTGTTCTGTAAATGGTGTTTCTTGTACAATGATGTATCCTAAATTAGTTTGCATCATGTCTTTCACAGGCAGAACACTTTGTCCTCAAGTTATGTTTCATAATGTGGCTTCCAACATCATCTGCCAAGTTCTTTTTGGTACACGCTACGAGTATGATGACGAGTTTGTCACAACAATTATTCAGTGTGTCACAGAGATTACAAAGATCTTCAATGGACCGTGGGCGATGGTGAGTCAAAGCACGTTTTATATTTATCATGTCCATGGCCATCATTTCTCATGTTAGCATGCTAATAATTGATAACTAGCACTGAACAAAAAGTAGGGTTTAGGGTGTTGGGAATGTCATTAAATTTGTGGGTGTTTGGTTGTGGGTTTTTGGCCATGAACAATTCCTGCAAATTGATCTTTTGAGCTGCTGGTCATTTTTTAAGCACAATGAATGTTTGTGTGAAATTTGATGGCATTTTATGACAGTATTTGTTGGGTTATTTCAGTTGGACCAGAGTGGCAGACTGATGGACAGACCAACCAAAATTCCCTGGATCCACACTGGAATTGTTGATATATTATTGTTGTCGTAGAAGTTGAAATGTATCAGTTTTCTGATCCTGAATTGTTTATCATCTGTTGCCTTACACATCGATTCATGATTGATCTAGTCGTTGAGACAATTCACATAAAATCCCAAATATCAACCTAATTATTGCACAAGATGAAAATTCAGGCAATTCAGTCTGTCAAATTTATCATGTGGATATCATGAATACGAAATTTCACCTCGTCCACAGTGACAGACTGATCCTCAGCTCAGAGAAGCTGCTTTTAGGACTGAGCAGTGCGTTTTTGGAGAGTGGCATGTATTATTGCATTCCTCAACACTTATGCGACTACTTGGCTGTTGGTATTTTTGTGTCTTAGCAATTTTCCAGTTGTGCCATCTGAGCCAAATATTCTGAAGATCTCTTTCAGCAGCAACTTACGTCACAAAACTTGTTTTTTTCTTTTCATTTTTCTTCCTAAGGATTATTTCCAGGTATACTTTTTATGCCTGTACTTGTCTAATTCAAGCAAAATAACAGATAATCAAACCATCTGCTCAAAACAATTCATGCCAATCATCAAAATCTGCACATTTAGATTGAAATAAACTAATGATTTATCTTTCTTTACAGTTGTACGATTGTCTTCCTTTCATTCGTAACCTGCCACTGCCCTTCAACAAGGCCTTCAAGAATATAAAAGTAAAAACTACTCTACATATACGATAAAGATAAAAACTGTTTTGACCTAGTCAATGAAGAGAGAAAACAAACCTTTTAAGGATGCTAAAGTCTCACACCCACATATCTTGCATATTGTACATTTGTGAAGAATGCATAGGTAAAAACCACACTGATTAGACATGCATATACAATAAAGACCAACTCAAAGTAAATTGTACAAATTATGAATGATGACATGTTTTTTAGCGTTCTTCTGACCTTGTGCTGCGTTTGTTGAACGAGCACAAGAACACCAGAACCCCTGGAGAGCCTCGAGACTTTCTTGACTGCTACTTGGATGAAATGGAAAAGGTGTGTGAAAACAGTCAGATCACGATCTCAGATGATATATTGTAGTAACGGACACATTCCGATCTTATACTTTTTGTGATCATAAACTGACTCTTTGCACCTGACATACTGTGCATCAGTATGGTATACAAACATTTTTACCTTACTTTCATTTGACTTATAAAGCTCACTCGCCTGTCTTTAGAAAGCAGAGGATTCTTCATTTTCAGAGGACAAACTCATATTTACTGCTCTAGATCTTCTGTTTGCTGGGACTGACACGACTTCCAACACCCTGCTTACTGCTTTTCTTTACCTTATGAATCACCCACACATACAAGGTATACCTGCACATGTAAATACGAGGCATTACTTTTCTGTTTCAACCGTCTCTTTATATGAAACCGATAAAAGCCATGCATGTCTGATATTGTCTTGCCTTCTCAGAACAATGTCAGCAGGAAATAGACCAGGTGTTGGAAGGGAAGGATCAGGCCTGTTTTGATGACAGACACCAGATGCCCTACATGCAGGTACTGTACTGTATACCATATGATGGATTTCTCTGAATAAGTTTACTTCTGATCAACAGGTGAAAGCATGACACAACGTAGGAGATTCTAAAATCCTTTAGATAATCTGTGGATTTGGACATCCAATGTTATCACTATCTTTAAATGTAATTTATTATGGGCTTGTTTCCTGGTTGTAAACATACTGCTGCCTGCTTCAGTTGTATTGATCAACATTTTTATGACTGATCTTCTAAGAGCTTGCATTGTTTTCCTTCTATTCCGAGTCAGATAAACCAAAAAAAAACAAGTTGTTTGAATGTCTCTTCATCCAGGCTGTCATCCATGAGTCGCAGAGAATTGCCAACACTGTTTCACTCAGCATCTTCCATTGTACGACTAAAGACACAGAGCTTGCAGGATATTCTATTCCAAAGGTATGTGTCAAATAGCTGAACAGGTTTCTGAAACATAGACAACAAAATGAAGAGTGTCCCTCATCCTTCTGGTTCATTTTCTCCTCAGGGTATGATGATTGTCCAGAATTTGAGCACAGTGCTGAAGGAGGAGGGACAGTGGAAATATCCTCATGAATTCAATCCTGATAACTTCCTCAATGACCAGGGAGAGTTTGTCAAACCAGACGCCTTCATCCCTTTCTCTGCAGGTACAAGAGCATAAACATTGCATCACACCTGGAGTGGCAGGTACAGATAGAGTGAGTCAACTCAAACTGCTGTAGATGACATTGAGGTGCTTTTTATTCCTCAGGTCCTCGGATGTGTCTCGGAGAGGGTCTGGCTCGTATGGAGCTCTTCCTCATCATGGTGACTCTGCTGAGGAAGTTTAAGTTCATCTGGCCTGAGGATGCAGGAAAACCTGACTACACTCCGATCTTTGGGGTCACTTTAACTCCCAAACCTTATCCTATGAAGGTCCAACACAGGCTTTGAACTGAACATTGAACACTGAAAATATCACATATAGAATATACAGTGACAAAGGGCTCATTTGCTACAGTGTCAATGAAAACTATACAAACTGAGTAGAATAGTATGAATGAAAAGAAGTGAAAGCTGAAAAAAAGTGGAGCTACTTTGGGTCTATTTGGTTGACTGACATGGCTCAAGTGTCCCAACTGAATGTAATTTAGTGAAATATAACGTCAGATCAAAACTATGAAAGAGCACATATAGAATTATGTAGTAAACAAACATTTGTTAAACAAATAAGAATATGTGTTGTACTTTAGATTCTTTAAAGTTGCCCCCTTTTATTTTGATTAATGCTATGCACACTCTTGGCATTCTCTCAGTCACCTCAATGAGGTAGTTTCCTGGAATGGTATTCCAACGGTCTTGAAGAACTTCCCAGAGATGCTGAGCACTTGCTGGCTGCTTTTCCTTCACTCTGCAGACCAACTCATCCCAACCAATCTAATCTGGATTTGGATTGGATGATCGTGGATGCCAGGTTATCTGATACAGCATTCCATCACTTTCCTTCTTGCTCAAATAGCCCTTGCCCAGCCTGGAGGTGTTTGGTGTCAATGTCTTGTTGAAAAACATATAATGGTTGCAGTAAGTGCAAACCAGATAGGATGGCATGTTGCTGCAGGATGCTGTGGTAGCCATGCTGGTTCAATGTGCCTTTAGTTTTGAATGAATCATCAACAGTGTCACCAGTAAAGCATCAACACACCATCACACCTCCTCTTCCATGCTTCATGGTGGGAACCATGCATGTAGAGGCCATCTGTTCACCTCATCTGCATCTCACAAAGACATGGCAGATGGAATCAAAGAACTCAAATTTGGATTCATCAGACCAAAGAACAGATTTCCACTAGCCTAATGTCCATTCCTTGTGTTTCTTTGCCCAAACAATTCTCTTCTTGTTGTTGTTCATCCTCAGTAGTAGCCTCTGATTCACACATTCTCCTCTGAACAGTTGATGTTGAGATTTGTCTGCTACTTGAACTCTGTGAAGAATTTATGTAGGGTCTAATCTGAGGTGCAATGAACTTGTGATTTCTGAGGTTGATGACTCGGATGAACTTGGTCTTGGTCTTCCTTTCCTGGGGCGGTCCTTGTGAGAGCCAGTTTCATCATAGCATTCGATGGTTGTTGCGGCTGCATTTTCGGGTACATTCAAAGTTCTTTCAATTTTCCAGATCGATGGACCTTCATGTCTTAAAGTAATGATGGATCGTTGTTTTTCTTCACTGACTTAAGTGGTTCTTGACGTAATGTGGATTGCAGCACTAGTCAAATACTGCTATTCACTGTGTCCTAATCCTACTTCTGCACAACACAACTGATGGTCTCAAACACATTAAGAAGGCAAGCAATTCCCCAAATTAACGTTGACAAGACACACCTATTAATTCAGAATCATTTCAGGTGACTACCTCATGAAGCTGATTGAGAGAACACCAAGAGTGTGCATAGCTGTCATCAAAGCTAAATGTGGCTACTTTAAAGAATCTAAAATATAAAACATATTCTGATTTGTTTAGCACGTCTCTGTTTACAACATAATTCCATATGTTCTCTTATAGTTTTGATGTCTTCAGTATCAATCAACAATGTAGAAAATCATTAAATTAAATAAAACCCACTGAATGAAAATGTGTGTCCAAACTTTTGACTGGTACTGTATGTATAGTATGAAGAGTAACCTTTTTTCAATACTGATAAAATGTTAAACATTATAATGCACAGAAGTTCTGCACTGTTCTTTTTACTCATGTGTGCTGTTTTCATAGAGGTGTGCCTCTTTATGTTGCAATGACAAATGAGTCCATAGAATATGACCAGGAGCTGCTTTGAGTTCAGCTGATGAATAATAATTGCTGTAATGTGAAAAGCAGAATTAGATTTAGACTCAAATCATCAAGGCATGTAAATAAAAATGTCTAAAATGGAGCAGTGTCACTTGAAGGCCTTGAAATGAAATTGAAAGATCTTAATTTCCTGAAAAGACCATTTTTGCCAGTGGTCTGGCTGTTGCAAAAAGTTTTCAATGACGATGGTTGACTGTATCAAACCAGCTGGTGCATCAGATTATCTGACAATATCTCACCAGCAACAACTCACTTCCTCTGATGTTATCACTTAATACAGAGAAAAACAGCCAGAAGAGGCAGGGCTCAGGGCAAAGGTACGATTTTAAAAGCAGGTTAATCACTCACTCTCTTTAGTTCAGTCAAATCCATGCTGCCATGTTTCTTTCACTTGTCCTGCTGGGGCTATGCATTTGCTTCATCATCCTTCAACTGAGGCCCAAGAGGCCCAAGAACTTTCCACCTGGACCCCCTGCCCTGCCCATCCTGGGGAACATTTTGAACGTAAACCCACAGAACCCCTTGGAGGACTTGGATAAAGTAAGAAAAATACTGCAATGAATGATGTTGGTCTCAAAATGCCTCTGCAGTGGACACTGACGTGTGCATGGGTTACTCAACAGCACGACAGATCCTGCTCTTTTTGTGTGATTGCATAACTTGCTGATATTAAGCTGACTGTTTGCATTCTTGGAGTGTACCCAAGCAGTATGGTAGGGCAGGCACAGTGGATTTCGAATACTGAAATAAATTAAATCAAGTTTACTGAGTGTAATGTGGCATGCTTCAAAAAAGCAGAATTGTCCGATGTACATGTCAAGAGTCAGGCAACAACAAAACAGGGGAAACACGATATTTTTCACAATAGAAGAAAGCATAATCAGAATCAAGACAGGATACCAAAATCATAATTGAAGATGAAATAAATATAAATACTAAAAAATAAGATCATTAGGAATAAACAAAAGCCACTGAAAACATGTATGTCTTTAGATTTTGCTTAAAAATATGAATGGAAGAGGACTTTATTATTATGAAAGGCTGTTCTAAAGCTTTTGTACTGCTGCTGCTGTTGCTGTTGCTGTTGCTGCTGCTGCTGCAATGGCTTGATTTCTCTTGGCCACAAGCCTCAATCATGGACAAGTTATCAATACTTGTTCTGAGGATCTAAGAGGCCTTGAGGTAGAGCACAAGTTCCAAAATAGATAGCATAGTATATAAGCATTGCAGTTGTATTCAAGTGTCACCAGCATGACAGTGAAATTACACTTTATGACTATGGAAACTGAAACATAATGGTAGCATGTAGAGGGAACATTAAACTGACCCAAAGACTGGCCCTTAAGGTACTCCACATGTGACAGAGAAGGGGCAATTCCCACCTGTCACTGTGAAATACCTGTCTGCCATGTGGGAGGCAAACCACTTTCGTGCTGTGCCTTCCTGGTCCTTCAGATGTTTTTAAAGTATGTGGTAGTTGACTGTATCAGAAGCAACACTCAGGTCCTGGACAATTAAAACTGCAGAACTGACAGAATCTAAGGACATCATCGGGTCATTATAGACTCTGAGGGGGGCTGATTCTGTGCTGTGATGAGCCCTGACACCTGGCTGAAATTTCAAAAAGGTTGCTTCTGTGTAAATAGGGCAGTAGCTGTTGATAAACCATCTGTTCCAGGAACTGAAGCTTGGAAATGGACTGGAAATTACTGAGGTTGTACTTCTGGAGACTATGGCATATTCATTTAAACTATTGTATGTTTGAAGCAGGTGGGCACAGTTCTATTTGTGAGACTGCTGTTTATAATGAATGTGACTGTGGGTCTGACAGTGTCCAATATATTTTTTTAACAGGCGAATGGGAGCAATGTCTAATAGGCAGGTGGTGGACTTTGCACTAACAATCGTGTTAGACGCATGGCACAGTGATACTGACTGAAAGTTTTTAAGGATGGCAAAGCAGAAAGCCACTAGAGAGGAAATGTAGGCAGTAAAGTATCTGATACGATCAATTTTTGTAAAGGAAAATTGGGCATTAGAAATGCCATGGTAAACAGCAATGCCTCTATACAGAAACAATAATTCACAAGTGTAATTTCTCATAAAAGACATTTCAGTTTATTCCATCAAAAGTAACTCAGAAATCAAGAAGATGTGGTTACCTTAGTGCAGGACAAGTAAAACCACAATAATCTGCATGATCACATACCACAAGTTGTGTCTGACAGACGGCCCTGGTTTCATAGTTGCTTTGATAATGGCCTTCGGCTCGTCTATATTTTTCAGTTGGGTGTTTCTTACCTTCATCTTGACAATACCCAATATTAGCTTCTATGGTGTTCAGGTCAGTTGAGTTGGCTGGCCCATCAAGCACAGTAAAATCATGGTTAATAAACCATTTGGTCTCAGTTTTGACACTTTGGGCAGGTGTTGAGTCCTATTGGAAGAGGAAATATACATCTCCATAAAGCTTGTCAGCAGATGGAAGCATGGAGTCCTATAAAATCTCCTTGTAGATTCTGCGTTGACTTTTGGCCTTGTCAGCACTGGCCGTCTGTGACTCCTAGTAGAGTATGTTGATGATCAGCTTCTTGACAGCCTTCAAGTCAGCAATCTTCTCCATGAACCAAACCAAGAGACACACAGCACTTATACTGCTTGAACAGGAATTCTTTAAATCTTCAGACAGGATGTGACCATTTCTGTCTTGACAGACAGGAGATTTAATACTGAAACAGCACCACGTAAATAGTTTGATCAAGACTTTAAATTTGTATGTCAAATAAAACCATGTTGTAGTTACCAATAATTGCCCTATCATCAGCTCACTGTTTTCACCTGTTGAACTGTTTTAACTGACTTTTCTTAGTGGTTTCAATGTTATTGTGTGTTAGTATTTCTGAATTATTTTTATATCGACATTGTGATGTTTGCTACAAGTGAAATAGCTTTTCCTAAGATGTGAATTTGCGCTGCTGTATCTATTTTGTACATGCTCCCTTCAGGTCAGTAAATACTGCTGAACTCTTAAATAATATATAATACACGTATTTTAAACACTACTCTGTTATGTTCTTTTACAGTTGAGGAAGTCTTATGGAGATGTCTACAGTCTGTTCCTCGGTAGTAGACCAAACGTAGTCATCAATGGGGTGAAGGCCATGAAGGAGGCTATGGTGATCAAGGCTGCTGAATTTGCTGGACGACCTCAAGACACATTTGTTAATGATGTCTTCAACGATAATGGTAGAACAGACATTATTTGTCAAAAACAGATGATGTCTGATTATATTTCTTTGATTTAAAGACAGACATAGTAGAGGCACTAGCATGCTTCTGTCCCTTTACTATATTCAGGTATTAAACTGCTACCAGCATAACTTGATAAAGAGAATGGTCATTGTGTTGATGAAATTTGTTTTGTCATTGTTAACTCAGTGAATGAAATGTACACAAAGGAAACATCTGAGGTTGTTTCAGCGACAAAGTAAAAAAAGACAACTGACAGCTGAGGAAAGGGGATTTCAAAATAAACAGGAAATAAATGAATGAAGGACTATGACAAAGGAACAACCTAAGTGAACATGTAGGCCCATCAAACCCAAAAATGTTGTGATACTGGACATTATGTAAACCCCAGAGCACCTCATTAATTTTGATTTCCATAAGAAGATCATGACTGAGGTTAAGACGTTAACCACAACACAGGAGGGCATACTAGACTACCATGACACGAGTATTATTTATCTCTGTTTCCTAGTGTAACTTATAATACACAGTCACTATGAAATCACTGATCTCAATCTTCTTACCTTGATACATCCACTGCAGCCAAAATTTATGTTTAAAAGCACTGAAATGAAATTAAAGTTCTGTGAAGCATCAATAGTAAAGAAAGTTACAAACGAAAAGTTGCATTATATGATTCCTCAGTTCTTTGTTTTGCTCCGCTTGTTGCAGGAGTGATTCTGGCAGATTATGGCGCTAGTTGGAGGGAGCATCGTCGCTTTGCTCTGATGACTTTGAGGAACTTTGGTCTGGGGAAGAAATCGATGGAGGAGAGAATTCATGATGAGATTCAACACACCATTAAAACATTGGATGAAAGCATCGGTATGACATCTGTGGGTTCACAAAGCTCAATTTTGTCACAACAGGAAACTTACTATGACAGGAATTTGGAGCAGGTGTGTGGTGGTAGAAACGTTGACAGGAACCATCACATGACTGTCTGGCACACTTGATCTATTTGCATTACAGTATAGCATCTGACAGGTTTAACTGTGATGTGCCAAAACAGTGACAAACAGTAGAGACTTTTTCACCTTTATCGCATTTTTTATGCTTTTCTTTGCAATATTTAAGAGGAGAAGGCTGCTGCCTGACAAGAATATTGAGAGTGCAGAAAAAATATGGCTGGTTGTCCTCTAATCAGAGCAGTCCTCATTAAACTTAGTCAGATAGCATCAAGCACCACAAAGCAGTTTCCCATAGCTGCTCAGAAGTGACTGTGCTAAAGTAGGTACTGTTTGTCCCCTGAAAACAGACCTAGATGAAGTTTTGCAGAGCAGATCTTGTTATCGATACATGCACAGATGTCCCTGCAGTGGAAAACAGCTCATTGATTCTGTAATGGTGTTTTGTTTACTTGTACAATGCTGTGTCTTAAATTAGTTTGCTTCATGTCTTTCACAGGCAAAACTCTTTGTCCTCAAGTTATGTTTCATAATGTGGCTTCCAACATCATCTGCCAAGTTCTTTTTGGTACACGCTACGAGTATGATGATGAGTTCATCACAACAATTATTCAGTGCGCAACTGAGATTGCCAAGATCGCCAATGGACTGTGGGCAATGGTGAGTCAAAGCATGTTTCTGAGGTAACAAATCTGATCAAGACCAAGAGTCTACAGCTAGTCTAGCTCCTCTGTAAGGTTGATTTGTGCCATGCTGTGCTTTTTAGGTACAAAAAAATCTAATTACCATGTTCACTGCAATAGCTTTTCATGTTAGCATGCTAGTGCTTGATAACTAGCAATGACCGAAAAGTTGAGTTTGGGGAATGCCTTTATGTTGGACCAGAGTGGTAGATGGACTGACTGACCAAAATTTCCTGGATCAACACTGGATTTGTTGCTATTACTTGTTCCTGAATTGTGGATTATCCATTTACTGACCCATTATGTATATATATATGTGTGTGTGTGTGTGTGTGTGTGTGTGTGTGTATGTGTGTGTGTGTGTGTGTGTGTGTGTGTGTGTGTGTGTGTGTGTGTGTGTGTGTGTGTGTGTGTATACACGACCAGTCCAAAGCTTGGACACACCTTCTCATTTCATGGTTTTTCTTTATTTTCATGACGATTTCCATTGTAGATTCTCACTGAAGGCATCAAACTAAAATTGAACACATATGGAATTATGTAGTAAACAAAAAAGTGTGAAATAAGTCAAAACATGTTATATTTTAGATTCTTCAAAATAGCCACCCTTTGCTTTGATTATTGCTTTGCAAACCCTTGGCCTTCTTTCAGTGAGCTTTATGAGGTACTCACCTGAAATGGTTTTCACTTCACAGGTGTTTCAAGGTTAATTTGTGGAATTTTTTGCCTTCTAAATGGGGTTAGGACCATCAGTTGTGTTGTGCAGAAGTCAGGTTGATACACAGTTGACAGCCCTATTTGACAACTGTTAGAATCCATATTATGGCAAGAACAAATCTCCCAAGTAAACAGAAACAACAGTCTGTCATTACTTTAAGAACTGAAGGTCAGTCAGAAAATTGCAAAAACTTTTTATGTATCCTCAAGCACAGTCGCAAAAACCACCAAGCACTACCAGGAAACAGGCTCATATAAGGACCGCCCCAGGAAGGAAGGACTAAGAGTCACCTCTGCTGCTGCTGATAAGTTCATCTGAGTCACCAGCCTCAATAATTGCAAGTTCAGTGCACCTCAGATTAGAGCCTGGATAAATGCCACACAGAGTTCTAGTAGCAGACACATCTCTACATCAACTGTTCAGAGGAGACCTGCACCAATCAGGCCTTTATGGCCAAATAGCTGGTAAGAAACCACTACTAAGGAAAAGCAACAAACAGAAGAGATTTGTTTTGGCCAAGAAACACAAGGAATGGACATTAGACCAGTGGAAATCTGTGCTGTGGTCTGATGTGTCCAAATTTGAGATCTTTGGTTCCACCCGCCATGTCTTTGCGCAATGCAAAAAGGTGAACAGATGGTCCCTACATGCATGGTTCCCACCATGAAGCATGGAGGAGGAGGTGTGATGGTGTGGGCGTGCTTTGCTGGTGACACTGTTGGGGATTTATTCAAAATTGAAGGCACACTGAACCAGCATGTCTACCACAGCATCCTGCAGCGACATGCCATCCTATCTGGTTTGTGTTTATTTGGACATCATATATTTTCCAACAGGACAATGATCCTAAACATACCTCCAGGCTGTGTAAAGAGAGTGATAGAGTGCTGTGTCAGATGATCTGGCCTTCACAGTCACCTGACCTAAACCCAATCAAGATGGTTTGGGATGAGATGGACTGACTGAAGGCAAAAGGGCCAAGAAGTTCTCAGCATCTCTGGGAACTCCTTCAAGACTGTTGGAAAACCATTTCATGTTACTAACTCATGAAGCTCATCCAGAGAATGCCAAGAGTGTGCAAAGCAGTAATGAGAGCAAAGAGAAGCTTTTGAAGAATCTAAAATATTAAACATGTTTTGTCTCATTTCACACTTTTTGTTGCTGCATAATTCCATGTGTGTTCATTCATAGTTTTGACACCTTCAGTGAGAATCTACAATGAAAATAGTCATGAAAATAAAGAAAAACCATTAATTCTGAAGACCTCTTTAAGCAGCATGACAACTTACCTGACAAAGCATTTTTCTCCAGGTATACTTTTTATGTCTTTATTTGTCTCATTCAAACAAAATAACTGACAATAAAACAATCTGCTCAAAACAATTCATGCCAGTAATCAAAATCTGCATATTTAGATTAAAATAAACTAATGATTTGTCTTTCTTTGCAGCTGTATGACTCTTTTCCCTTCATTCGTAAGCTGCCACTGCCCTTCAACAAGGCCTTCAAGAATGCAAAGGTAAAAACTGCTCTGCATATAGTACAAAGTTAAACACTGTATTGACTTTGGCAGTGAAACAAAAAACAAGCCTTTCAAGAAAATTAAGGTTAATTTTAGAATGATTGCTCATACATCCACATATCCTACAGTATAATGAAGACATTAAGAATGAACTTCGTTTAGACACTGGTTCTGTGTTGTCACCATATTTACACAAGGGGTTTCGGCCACTACACCACTTAAGGCCAATTTCTCCAGAGTATGGGAATAAAGGAAGCAGAGACTTGGTTGACGGTCTGTTTACTTGCATTTGTGGTTTTCTATAAAGAAACAAAATAACAAACATATCTTAATAAACTCAAATCTTAATACATCATCTTACTCCAGTAGCACAAATATTGCAAACAGAAATGCAGTCAAATGTTCAACAGTCATGGGCTTATATATCCCTCGACACATGAATACCATCAAACATTCTGCTATTTTAACATAGACACACTCTTATTCTGAAATCCGGAAGCTATCTATGCACAGATCAGCGGCAACTTAACGCTCATAACTTCAGATGACGAACATAAACACATTCTCTTTACATTTCTGACTTAACAAAGGTACAGTGCACAAATAGTTTGAGCCAAATAATAAACATACAATGAGCTTCACATCTTGAACAATCTGGCAGTTATGCAAGAATGTTGTGTGTGAATTTTAGTTCTGCTTTTACTACACTCATCCCAAGCAGACTGATGTGCTAACAGTGCAGCCTGGGTATCGGCGAGTACACCTGCAGATGGATCAGAGACTTTCTCACCAACCATCTGCAGTCAGTCAGGCTAGAGCCCCATCACTCCTCAGTCCTGGCAGTGAGCACTGGGGCCCCTCAGAGCTGTGTGCTCAGTCCCATGCTGTACACCCATGACTGTGCACCAATCCACAACAGTAACATCTTTGTCAAATGTGCTGTGGTGGGGCTGACTCACAACAGCGATGAGACGGCCAACAGAGAGAAGGTCCTGAACCTCACCACCTGGTGCTCCCTCAATAACCTGACATTCAACTCCTCAAAAACAGCTTAATTGGTGCTGGACTTCCGGTGGAAGAAGGAGGACCGAGTCGCAATCACTAGATCATCACAAAGCAGCTTGTAGTCATAGTTACTGTGACGCTGGTGCAACTGTCCTGCAATGGTACAGAAATCAAATCCGCGGATCCAGTCTATAATCTAATCAATTGGACCTTGTGACATTTTTGACCTTCCCTGAAAATTTCATCCAAATCCGTTAATCCGCTGTTGAGTAATGTTGCTAACAGAAGGACAAACAGACAAACCAACACTGATCGATACACAACCTCTGCCACATTCCTTGGCGGAAGTAATTATAACCTTAATATACATAACTCTGGGGCCTTTTCTACATACATACTTTACATCTGTGAAGAGTGCTTAGGTAAAAGACAAACCCAAAGCAAATTATATAAATTATGACTGATGATTTGTGTTTTTTAGCGTTCTTCTGAACTTGTACTTCGTTTGTTGAACGAGCACAAGAAGACCAGAGTCCCTGGAGAGCCTCGAGACTTTCTTGACTGCTACCTGGATGAAATGGAAAAGGTGTGTGAAGCCAGTCAGATCACTATCTCAGATGATATGTTGTGGTAATGGATATTGGTTGTGTTTAAATTAAGGAGAACACATTCCGATCTTATTCTTATTGTGGTCATAAACTGACTCTTTTCACCTCCCATAGTGTGCATCAGGATGGTAGACTAACATTTTTACCTTACTTTCATTTAACATACAAAGATCACTCTCCTGTTTTTAGAAAGCAGAGGATTCTTCATTTTCAGAGGACAAACTCATATTTACTGCTCTAGATCTTCAATTTGCTGGGACTGACACGACCTCCAACACCCTGCTTACTGCTTTTCTTTACCTTATGAACCACCCACACATACAAGGTATACCTGCACATGTATATGAGGTATGACTTTTCTGTTTCTGACATTGTAGTTCCACACCTGTCTTTCAATATGAAACCTGTAAAAGCTATGCACTTGTGTTACCATGCACCGTACTAGGAATTTAAATGGAAAGTAGACATTTTTTGCTGATTTGTTTTACTTTTGGTTTATTATCTTGTTTATTCTCATGAATTGAGGCCTATGTATACCTAACGATTTCCCTTCCCCTTCACTTTGTCATGTTTTGTGACCATCTCAGTGTTTAAATTGAAATGTTAAATCTGGAATACAACATCTGATATTATCTTGCCTTCTCAGAACGATGTCAGCAGGAAATAGACCGGGTGTTGGAAGGGAAGGATCAGGCCTGTTTTGATGACAGACACCAGATGCCCTACATGCAGGTACTGTACTGTATATTACATGATGGATTTCTTCTCTTAATTTTACTTCTGATCAACATGTGAAAGCATGACACAAGGCAGAAGATTCTAAAATCTTTCAGATAATCTGTGGATTTTGACATCCATTGTTATCACTATCTTTAATTGTAATTTATTATGTCCCTTTTAACTGTTTGAAAACATATTGCTGCCTACTGCAGCTGTATTGGTCTGTATTTTTGTGACTGATCTTCTGAGAGCCTGCATCGTTTTCCTTCCGTATTGAGTCAGATAAAGGAAAAAAGGAAAAAAGTTGTTTAAATGTCTCTTCATCCAGGCTGTGATCCATGAGTCGCAGAGAATTGCCAACACTGTTCCACTCAGTGTCTTACATTGTACGACTAAAGACACAGAACTCATGGGATATTCCATTCCAAAGGTATGGCAGAATTTTTTGGGCCACGGAAAAAACAAAGTAAAGAGAGTCCTTTATGACTGCTGTTTCTCTGGTTCATTTTCTCCTCAGGGTATGATAATCGTCCAGAACTTGACCTCATTGCACAATGAGGAGGGTCAGTGGAAATATCCTCATGAATTCAACCCTGAAAACTTCCTCAATGACCAGGGAGAGTTTGTCAAACCAGATGCCTTCATGCCTTTCTCTGCAGGTATAAGAGCATAAAAACTGTATGACACTGGGAGTGGCAGACACAGATAGGGTGAGTCAAATTGTTATTGTAGATGACTTTGAGGTGCTTTTTATTCCTCAGGTCCTCGGGTGTGTCTTGGAGAGGGTCTGGCTCGTATGGAGCTCTTCCTCATCATGGTGACTCTGTTGAGGAAGTTTAAGTTCGTCTGGCCTGAGGATGCAGGAGAACCTGACTATACTCCAATCTTTGGGGGCACTATGACTCCAAAACCTTATCCCATGAAGGTTCAACACAGGCTTTGAATTGCTCTAAACATGCTAAAAGGTGCAATAAATTTAAAGTTTGACCAATTGATGCACCTTGTTTTTGTTGGAAAAACAAACTGAACATTAATCACTGATGATTTCACATACTATATACAGTATCAGTCAAAAGTTTGAACACATCGTCTCTTTCAATGGGTTTCATTTATTTTAACAATTTTCTACATTGTAGATTTATACTGAAGACATCAAAACTATGAAAGAACACATATGGAATTATGGTGCAAACAAAAAAAGTGTTAAACAGATCAGAATATGTTTTTTTATTTTAGATTCTTTAAAGTAGCCCCCTTTTGCTTTGATGACAGCTTTCATCACTCTTTGCATTCTCTTAATCAGCTTCATGAGGTAGTCTGCTGGAATGGTTTTGAATTAACAGGTGTGCCTTACTAGGATCAATTTGTAGAATTACTTGTCTTCTTAATATGTTTGAGACCATCAGCTGTGTTGTGCAGAGGTAGGGTTAGTACACAGTGGATATCCCTATTTGACTGCTGTTGTAATCCATAGTACGGCAAAAACCACTCAACTCAGTAAAGAGAAATGACAATAAAGCATGGAGGAGGAGATGTGTTGGTGTGGGGGTGCTTTGCTGGGGACACTGTTGGTGATTTAATCAAAATTCAAGGCACACTTAACCAACATGGCTACCACAGCATTCTGCAGTGACATGTCATCCCATCTGGTTTATGCTTACTGGTACCATCATTTGTTTTTCAACAAGACAATGACCCCAAACACACCTCCAGGATGTGTAAGGGCTTTTTGACCAAGACGGAAAGGGATGGAGTGCTGCGTCAGATGACCTGGCCTCCACAATCACCCTACTCAAATCCAGTTGAGATGGTCTAAGATGAGTCAGCCAACAACATTTTAACACTTTTCCATATGAGTTCATGGTGTGCTTTGATGTCTTCAGTATTAATCTACAATGTAGAAAATAATGAAATAAGTGGAGCTATTTTTAGGATATTTGGTTGACTGACATGGACCAAGTGTCCCAAATAAATGTAATTTGGTGAAATGTAACTTCTGCGGGTGTTTTAAAGGCATGTTGTCACCAAAGTTATCACTAGATCACTTAGCCAGTCGCTAAATTATTCACTCAGATCAATCACTTATCAGAGTCACTGAAATTGTTTAAACAGAGAGATGAGTCGGATTTTGATCCTTGCACTATTCACTGTGGCGTCCCATTCCATTGGGAGTATGAACCCAAAGCTTAAAATCATATTTCATCAAAATCTCCTTATTCTACATGTCCCATCAAAAATTCACCCAAAATAAAGCCCAACCCAAAATCTGTAAAAAACAAAAAAGTACAACTGGAAAGCTACGAGCGACTGAGCTGCATCCAACAGCCATGTGACAAAAATTCAGAGACTGTGGTTGATATGAATACAAATACTAAAATAGTATGTAGTAGTATCGTATGTACAGTCACCACTTTTTCAGTTTTCAGTTTTAAAAGCTTTGGCGGACTCCATCTGCACAGCCATACAGCACAGCAAGAACCAGGAAGCCCCCAAACAGTCAATCACTTTCATTAGCGCAGGGCAGAAGGCACAAGTCCATCAACCCAGCTCTACAGGGGGGCTCCTCATCACCGCTCGTGACTGGCAGCTTCAAGTCCCACGAGCGTAAGAGGCCCACGAGCAGAAGAGAGCTAAGGACACAGAGCTCAGCACAGGGTGCCATAAAGTGCTGGAAAGCCCACTGTGAGCCAGTCGAGGTCCGGTGCCGAGGCTTCGCTGGCCACTCACTTCTGCGAACCTTCAAACCTTTGGAGTTAAAAGACTGCAATTGAAGAGAGCCATCAGGAACATCTTAGAGGCAGCAGAGAGGGCCTCATGGTGGCTGTGGATCCATAGGGGGGAATCCGTGGAGCAGCTTGCCACTTGGACACAAGCCAGGGACTGATCACCACCGGCTGAGTCGCCCGGGCAAGGGTGTATGAAGATTAAAGACCCGAAACACTCTATGATCCCGGGTTCATCACTTATGACCTGTGAGTCGCACCAGTAGATATATCCAAACTCTTTCAGCATTAGTGACACTTATGGGAATTTAGGAAAATGTAAAACATTATACTGCACAGAAATTCTGCACAGTTCCTGTTACTCATCTGTGCTGTTTCCATAGAGGCGCACACCTTCATACTGCAGCTAAAAATGAATCCACAGAATGTGACAGGAGCAAAAATGACCAGAAGTTGCATTGACTTCAGATGATTAATAAGAATTGCTGTAGTGTGAAAAATAGAATTGGGTTTAGATTCAAATCATCAAGGCATGTAAATCAAAATGTCTAAAATGCAGCAGTGTTGCTTGAAGGTCTTGCATTGAAGTTGAAGATTTAATTTCCTTAAAAGACCACGATGACGCAGACGTCCGTTGCACAATGCAATGGCCAAAGAATAAAGTTACCGTCAGCATTTACATCAGATCAGTATAATTGGTGGAGATGGTTCAAACTACCATTCAGTTGGCTTTGTTTCTGTTTGATCAGTAAGTCACAAAACATGCCTTCTTATAAATACAACAGGGTGTTTTACTCTGCCTTTATGATAGCACTGATGTCAGGATGACAATTTGAAATCGGGAGTCTGTTGCCTGTTTCTTGCTTTGGACAGTAGCCAGGCTGTTGCCAACAGTTTTCAGTGATGATGGATGACTGTAACAAACCAACTGGTGCGTCAGATTATCTGACAATATCTCACCAGCAACAACTCACTTCCTCTGATGTTATCACTTACCTAAACACAGAGAAAAATAGCCAGAAGAGGCAGGGCTAAGAACAAAGGTACCCTTTAAAAGCAGGTTAATCATTCACTCTCATTAGTTCAGTCCAATCCATGCTGCCATGTTTCTTTCACTTGTCCTGCTGGGGCTATGCATTTGCTTCATCATCCTTCAACTGAGGCCCAGGAGGCCCAAGAACTTTCCACCAGGACCCCCTGTCCTGCCCATCCTGGGGAACATTTTGCACCTAAACCTACAGAACCCCTTGGAGGACTTGGAGAAAGTAAGAAAAATGTTATAATGAATGATGCTGCTCTTAAAATGCCTTAAACTGCTATAATGATTAAATCACCTTTGTAGTGGTCACTGACAGGAGCATGGGTTACTCAGTAACTCCGGTTCTTTTTATGTGATTGCATAACATGTTGTTGGTATTAAGCTGACTGCTTGCATTCTTGGAGTGTATCCAAGCACTATGGCAGGTCAGGAACAGTGGACTCTTCTGACCTCCTTTACTAAGATAGGCCAAATCAAATCAAGTTTATTATGGCGCGTATTTACAATAAATCCACTTTGTAGTTATCAATAATTTTATGACATCTTAATTACTTTCACCATACTTGTAATAATGTTTTTACTGACTTTTCTTTGTGATAAAACTTAAAACAAGAATACATTATATAAATAGCATTAACAAATTAAAACATAGCTCAAGGCCACTGAAGAATAATTGTCAAAGTCAACGTAAATTCATTAAAATAAAAATAATGCTTTGAGAAGTATGTGTGATTCTTTCAAAATAAGACAAATAAACCGTGTCTTTTCCCCTTTCTGTGATGTTAATAGCTGCTACACATAACAGTCACAGCTGTCTAATAGTGCTCTCACTTGCACTAAAAATGCATTCACCATTGCTTTTCCCGAGCCTGTGAGTGAGTGAATTTAACCTGTCAGAGTTGGGGTAACCTGCCTTGACAAGAATTTTTCTGGGAATTGAAATTTGGATATGGGCTGGAAATTTCTGATGTTGGATCTGTCTAGACTATGGCATGTTCAATTAAACTATTGCATGTTTGGAGCAGGTGGGGACAGTTCTATTTGTGAGGCTGCTTTTTATAATGAGCATGATTGTGTGTCTGACAGTGTCCAATGTATTTTTTAACATATGAATGGGAGCGATGTCTAACAGGCAGGTGGTGGACTTTGCATGGATGATTGTGTTAGAGGCATGGGAGAGCGATACTGACTGAAAGTCATCAAGGCTGACAGCACCAACAGGCACTAGAGAGGAATTGTAGGCAATAAAATATCTGATACGATCAAATTCTGATAAGGAAAATTGGGCCAAACTATATCAGAACATTTTTTGCAGGAGTTAAACATTATGTGAGCGAAAGGGGTGAGCTTTGTGGTGCTCAGTGCATTAATAATGCTATTGTAAACAGCAATGTCCTTTACAGATACAATAATTTAGAAGTGTAATTTGTCATAAGACACATTGCTGTTTATTATATCAAATGTAACTCAGAAGTCAGGAAAAGGTGGCTGAAATTTTCTGAGTAACCTCAGTGCAGGGCAAGTAAAACCACAATTATCTGAATGATCACATACCACAGGCTGTGTCTGACAGATGGACCTGGTTTTATGGTTGTTTTGATAGTGGTCTTCAGCTCGTCTATATTTTTGGGCCAGGTATTTCTTACCTTCATCTTGGCAATACCCAATATTGGGTTCAGGTCAGGTGAGTTGGCTGGCCAGTCAAGCACATTAATATCATGGTCAGTAAATCCTTTGGTAGCAGTTTTGACACTTTGACCAGGATTGTTAAGTCCTGCTGGAAGAAGAAATCTGCACCTCCATAAAGCTTGTCAGTAGATGCAAGCATGGAGTGCTCTAAAATGTCCTTGTAGATGTTGCGCTGACTTTGAACTTGATAAAACACAGTGGATCAGTGTAAGCAGATGACATTACATGACAAATCATAGATTTCAGAAATTTAACACTGGAGTTTGAACACTTTGGATTCTGTTATGTTGACTCTCCACTCTTTCTCCAGACCCAAGACACTGATTTCTAAATGCAATGAAAAATGTACTTTTATCTGAAAGGAAGACTTTGGACCACTGAGCAACAGTTCAGTTCTTTTTCTGCTCAGTCCAGGTAAAATCTTCTGACATTGTCTCTGGTTTGGGTTGTCTTGAAATTAGAATTATGACCAGTGTAAGTCCTCTCATGGGGATGTCTGTACATGGTGGCTCTTGATGAAGTGACATCAGCCACAGTCCTTGTGAAGCTCGTCCAAGTTCTTGAATGGACTTTTCTTGACAATCCTCCCGAGGCTGCAGCCATCGCTGTTGCTTGTGCACCTTTTCCTCAATTCAATTCAATTCAATTTTATTGATATAGCACCAATTACAGGTCAAATTGTCTCAAGACGCTTTACAGAACCCAAATGCCTGACCCCCAGAGCAAGCCCTAAGGCTACAGTGGCAAGAAAAACACCTTTTTAACAGGGAAAAAAGCCTTGAGCAGAACCCGGCTCTTTATGTGGGGCGACCCATCTGCCTGCTGCCCAGCGGGTTGAGAGGGACAGAAGAGGTAGAGAGGTAAAGAGGCAGAGAGGTAGAGGAGTAGATGGGTGGATAGGGGGAGGGATGGAAACATTTGGTACCAGCATGCTTCTGTCCTTTTATTTTATTTAAGAATTCCACTGTTACCAGTACAACCTGATAAAGAGAGTGGTCATAGTGCTGATAAAATTTGTTTTGCCATTGTTAACTCTGTAAATGAAATGTACTGTACACAAAGGAAAAGCCTGAGGTTGGTTTAATGGCAAAGGAAGTAAAAAAGACAAGTGACACCTGAGGAAAGTGAGTATCAAAATAAACAGGAAACAAATGAATGAAAGTGTCAGGCTGGCTGCTGCCAGGCCGAGTTAGTGCCCTCCCCTCTCCTTCCTCCTGCCTGTTGGGGCGGCCCAGCAGTGCAGGGGAGGCGGCAGGTGTTCCCCATCAGCCGTAATCAGCCAGCTCAGTGGGTGCAACGAATCAGCCTCCTCCAGTCCACTATATAACCCGACACGACCCAGCTCTCAGTGCCGGAGCGTAAAGAAGGAAAAGGGTAAACGAAAGAAAAAGAGACATGTTCCTTCTGGACCCACCCGTTCCTGCCGTGTGTGCCGTCAGCACTGAACTCAGCACCCTCCGAGCTGGGGAGACACTCACCTGTTGCTGCTCCTAATGCTGGCTGCCTCAGCTGTGAGCCAGTTCTGAGTTCTCCTTGTGTACTGCGTGAGTTTGCTGTCCATTTATAGTTATAGTTCTCGTTAAGAGCTCCGTATTTTGTGAAGCCCTCTGTCTTAGTTACCTTGTTCATTACCCTCCTAAAGATAGCCTCGAGTTTAGTTGTTCTTAGGATTAACATTTCTTGCCTTGGTGTTACCTACAGCGAGTTGGTTATTATTTTGCCATAACTCTGTCGCATTACAGTACCGCCCGGCCCTTAGGTGCCGCAATTGGATTCTGAGCGTAGTGCTCTCAACTTTTAGTTCATTGTACATCTTGATTTCTGTTGTTGTCCCCAAGGACCTTGTAAATAAACCAGAGTTGCATTCAAATACTGACTGTTAACTTCCCGCGCCTGAAAACAGCCTTAAATTAAGTTTTACAAGGTAGATCTTGCCATCGCTACATGCACAGATGTTCCTGCAGTGGAAAGCAGCTTATTGATTCTGTTAATGGTGTTCTGTTTTCTTGTACAATGCTGTGTCGTAAATTAGTTTGTGTTGTGTCTTTCACAGGCAAAACTCTTTGTCCTCAAGTTATGTTTCATAATGCGGCCTTCAACATCATCTGCCAAGTTCTTTTCGGTACACGCTATGAGTATGATGATGAGTTCATCACAACAATTATCCAGTGTGTCACAGAGGTTGCCAAGATCGCCAATGGACCATGGGCGATGGTGAGTCAAAGCATGTTTCTGAGATAACAAATCTGACCAAGACCAAGTGTCTACAGCCAGTCTCGCTTCTCTGTAAGGCTGATTTGTGCCATGCTATGCTTTGTAGGTAAAATAAACTATTTATGATGTTCACTACCATAGTTTCTCATGTCTGTATTCTAATACTTGGCAACTAGCATTGAACAAAAAGTCAAGTTTATGGTTTTGAGAATGTCTTGGGAAAGTGGGTTTTTGGCCATGAACAATTCCTACAAATTAATCATTTGACATGCTGATCATCTTTGAAGTGCAATGAATATTTGTGTGTTATTTGATGGCATTTTATAGCAGGTATTTGTCAGGATATTTCAGTTGGACCAGAGTGGTAGACTGATGGATGCACCAACCAAATTTTCCTGGATCAACACTGGAATTGTTGCTATATTGTTGTTGTTATATAAGTTGAAAGTAATCAGTTATTTGATCCTGAATTGTGCATTATCCGTTTACTGATATATTGATTCACTCTTGATCCAGTCGTTGAGACAGTTCACATAAAACTCCAAATATCAACCTTGTTATGGTGCAAGATGAAAAGTCAGTAAATTCAATCAGTCAAATGTATCATGTGGATGTCATTAATGCCTACACAAAGTTTCATCTAGTCCAAGGTGACGGACTGAGCCTAAGCTCAGAAAAGCTGATTCTAGGACTAACCAGTACTTTTATGGAGACTGGCATGTATTATTACGTTCTACAACACACACATCAATTTTCTTCCTAAGAGTTATCACAAGATGTACTTTTTATGTCTTTACTCATCTCATTCAAACAAAGTAACTGATAATAAAACCATCTGCTCAAAACAATTCATGCCAGTAATAAGAATCTGCATATTTAGATTGAAATAAACTAATGATTTATCTTTCTTTACAGCTGTATGACACTCTTCCCTTTATTCGTAAGCTGCCACTGCCCTTCAACAAGGCCTTCAAGAATGTCAAGGTAAAAACTGTTTCAGTACTGCTACAGAGACTCAAGCGCAGAACAACAGAGACACAGCAGACAGGCAGTTGGAGTAAAACATAATTTAGTTTAAAAAATCACAAGAAAAACTGCAACAGGAAGTATTCCTCATAAACCACGAAATTGAAAAGCATTTGCTGCTATTGAAACTAGGGGAGACCCCTACAGGACTGGCAGGGAAAAATTAATAAAGAAACTCCTAGTCTAAGATAAAGAAGGAAGAATAACTAACCAGGGCTAGGTATGACCAAGCTAGGAAAGTTACCAAAGAATATACTAATTACCCGAAATATTACTAGATGCCAAAACTGTGGAACAGGGCATCAGAATAAAGTACTCACAAAGAAATACAACTACAGATCTGGACAGCTAAACTGCGGCTGGACTCTGAGAGTGAGCGGGGAACTTAGGCGACTACAGTTATGAAGGGAAGCGGAGAAGGACGAGGCAGGCAGAGGTGGTGTGTGGCGTGGTGTATGGCAGAGGTGAGGCAGGTGCTGGAGCTGGTGGTGGTTATCAGGTGGGGAACCAGGAGAGTCCATACTGATGGTGGAGAACAGGTGGAGAATCCAGGTGAGGGATTTATCAGCAGGTAGAGGATCCAGAACTAGAGCACAAAGAACAGCAGTTAGCACAAGGTAAACGCAAAGAGCTAGACGGAACAAGGATCAGCAAACTGGCTGAGGTTGTTCAAAGGTCCCGTGTCGAGCAATGGTCTGCGTTTGGGGAAAAAAAAAAAAAAAAATGGTCTGCGTTTGGCTTTTAAGTGGACTCTCCTTCTCTTTCATGGTCTTGACCTGAGAAACATGGAACGTCAGATGGATCCTCATAGTAGTCGGCAGCCTCAGGCAGGCCGTGCTGAGATTCATGATGTGTTCTAAACAAAGGGTCCAATAAACCACCCGTAGTGATAAGTCCTTGGTGTGGGTCCAAACCTTTTGACACGGGGTGTACATCGGGGCAGGTGATCGGTGACGATTGGCCTGTCACCCCATCCTCTGTGTGGCCCACAGGAGGGAAGCCCACCTCCAGGTCCTTTCACACCTCTTGATGAATGCCTGAACCGAGGAAACGGTGATCTCTTGCTCTTGGGAAGGATACAGGGGTAGTGGATTTCTCAAGGAGCACTGAAAGGGAGACAGTCCAGGTGAAGCACTAGACAATGAATTGTGTGTGTATTCTACCCATGGGAGAAGGCTGCTCCAGGCGGTGGGGTTTTCTGAGGACGTGCAGCCCAGGAATGCCTCCATAGATTGGTTGCTCGTTCCATCTGGCCATTAGACTGTGGATGGAAACCAGAAGTTAGACTGATGTTTGCCCTGAGGGCTGCACAGAAAGCTCTCCATACCGTCGAGGTAAACTGGGGCCCACGATCAGAGACAATATCAGCAGGGATGCCATGTAGTCTGAAAACTTGGTGGATCACCATCTCCACAGTCTCCTTAGCAGATGGAAGTTTAGGAAGGGCTACAAAGTGGGCGGCTTTGGAGAAACGGTTAATAATGGTGAGAATGATGATTTTACCTTGAGACGGATGAAGTCCGGTAACAAAATCCACAGCAGTGTGACAAGGGTTGTTTTGGGATGGGCAGAAGCAGAAGGAGGCCAGAGGTGGAGGGTGTGACAAAAACTGCTCTGTATATACTACAAAAATAAACATTGTATTGACTTTGTCAGTGAAAACACAAAACAAGCCTTTATAGGGTACTAAGGTAACTTTAAGAATCATTAGTCACACACCCACATATCCTACATACTTTACATCTGTGAAGAGTGCTTAGGTAATAACCACACTGATTAGGCATGCATATACAATGAAGACAAACCCAAAGCAAATTATATAAATTATGACTGATGACTTGTGTTTTTTAGCGTTCTTCTGAACTTGTACTTCGTTTGTTGAACGAGCACAAGAAGACCAGAGTCCCTGGAGAGCCTCGAGACTTTCTTGGCTGCTACCTGGATGAAATGGAAAAGGTGTGTGAAACCAGTCAGATCACTATCTAGAACTAAGTTCTAACTCGATGATATGTTGTGGTAATGGATATTGGTTGTGTTTAAATTGAGGAGAACACATTCCTATTGTATTCTTATTGTGGTCGAAAGCTGACTCTTTGCACCTCCCATAGTGTGCATCAGTATGGTATACTAACATTTTTACCTTACTTGCATTTGACTTACAAAGATCACTCTCCGGTTTTTAGAAAGCAGAGGATTCTTCATTTTCAGAGGACAAACTCATATTTACTGCTCTAGATCTTCTGTTTGCTGGGACTGACACGACTTCCAACACCCTGCTAACTGCCTTTCTTTACCTTATGAATCACCCACACATACAAGGTATACCTGCACATGGACATATGAGGCATTATTTTTCTGTTTCTGACGTTGTAGTTCCACAACTGTCTTTCAATATGAAACCTGTAAAATTCATGCACTTGTGTTACCATACACCATACTAGGAACTTAAATGGAAAATAGACATTTTTGCTGATTTGTTTTACTTTTGTGTATTCAAATGATTTGAGGCTTCTGTATACCTAAAGGTTCCATTTTTCCTCGACTTTGTCATGCTTTGTTACCATCTCAGTGTTTAAGTTTAAACATTAAATCTGGAATACAATGTCTGATATTATCTTGCCTTCTCAGAACAATGTCAGCAGGAAATAGACCGGGTGTTGGAAGGGAAGGATCAGGCCTGTTTTGATGACAGACACCAGATGCCCTACATGCAGGTACTGTAGTGGATATCATATGATGGATTTCTCCTAATAATTTTACTTCTGGTCAACATGTGAAAGTGCAAAACAAGGCAGAAGATTATAAAATCTTTTAGATAATCTGTGGATTTGGACATCCATTGTTATCACTCTCTTTAAATGTAATTTATTATGGCCTTGTTTCCTGTTTGTAAACATATTGCTGCCTGCTGCAGCTGTATTGATCCATGTTTTTGTGGCTGATCTTCTGAGAGCCTGCGTCGTTTTCCTTTTGCTCTGAGCCAGGCTGTGATCCATGAGTCGCAGAGGATTGCCAACACTGTTCCACTCAGTGTCTTTCATTCTACGACTAAAGACTCAGAACTCATGGGATATTCCATTCCAAAGGTATGGGGCAAATAGTTAAGTAGGTTTTGGAAACAGAGGCAACAAAGTGAAAAGAGTCTTTTATGACCTGGGTTCCTCTGGTTCATTTTCTCCTCAGGGTATGATGATCATCCAGAACTTGAGCTCAGTGCTGAATGAGGAGGGTCAGTGGAAATACCCTCATGAATTCAACCCTGAAAACTTCCTCAATGACCAGGGAGAGTTTGTCAAACCAGATGCCTTCATGCCTTTCTCTGCAGGTATGAAAGCATAAAAACTGTATCACACTTGGTGTGGCAGGTACAGATAGAGTGAGTCAAATCAAATTGCTGTGGATGACTTTGAGTTGTTTTTTATTCCTCAGGTCCTCGGATGTGTCTTGGAGAGGGTCTGGCTCGTATGGAGCTCTTCCTCATCATGGTGACTCTGTTGAGAAAGTTTAAGTTCATCTGGCCTGAGGATGCAGGAAAACCTGACTATACTCCCATCTTTGGGGGCACTGTAACTCCCAAACCTTATCCCATGAAGGTCCAACACAGGCTTTAAATCGCACTAAATTGAGTGACAGGTGCAATAAAAAAAGTTTCATTGATGAATAAACTTTGTTTTTGTTGGGAAAACATCAAGCTCAACATCAAACACTGAATAAAACACATATAGAATACACAAATACACTTACTTGTTGTATTGTCAATTAAAACCATACAAACCTTGTTGATTAGCATGATTCAAATATTAAATTAAGTGTTGAATATTTTCATTTGGGGACATTTTGTCGAATGACTGTGTATCAAATAAGAAAAATACTCTTATCATTATACCTGACAAATCAGGCCTGTCACTTTTTGCTTCTGGCTTTTGGTTTCACTTTCTTCTAAATTGCTCTATGCATGACCATGCAACTTAGGTCGTCATAGAAATAGTGCAGATTGACTCAGATGAACACAAACTGAGAGTTTATCAGTAATTTGATGATAATAATGGAAAGTTTTTTTGTGCTGCCCTTAAAAGCAGTTAAGAGTAAATCTAGTGAATTATGACCTAAGTTAGGTGGTTAAATAATATGTCAAGCCATCAGTCTGTGCCACTCTTTTGTACAAATATAGATTTAGTCTTCATGGTCAAATATAGTATGGTCCTTATTTTAGACCATTTCATTTCTCCTCATTTTTAAAGCCTTTTCTCTGATATGTGGGAAATAGACAATGCATAAAATCTGCATTTGTGTATCATTTCTATCAGTCATATCTAAGTTTCTGACCTGTGAGAGTCATCTTCTTTGACAATTAGGAGTTTTCAAACTGTCTTTTATCATACATCATAGCTTTCATTCCTGGTGTTATTTGTTTTTATCCATCAAAGTTTTTTTTTTCTTTATTTAATGGCAGGAAAATATTCGTCACTACAAGCTCCTGCAGGTTGAATGGGGCTAACAGAACACTTAGAGCTAACTATTCCATGAAAAACTCTCTGTAAATGAAGTGAAAACACTTGGTAGACTAATAACATTAAGGCTATACAACTTAGTAAGCAACTTTCTTTGTAGAGGACAGTGTTGCAATCAATGAAAACCATGCAAATTTTGTCATTTTTGCACAAATAAAGAGAATAAAGGTACAAACACGACTGTAGTTTTACTTGTTTTTTATGTTTTATTTGCCTGATTTTACTGTATATTGCTCTGGTGCACCTAATGAACACTTCTTTAAACAAATGTTTTACACTGTTTAAAGCTATATTTGGTAGGAAAATGTAAAAATGCACTGCACCTGCACTATTGGTTACCAGTCCTGAAGGCCAGCAGGGAGTGCTCCCAGTATGTTTCAGTCCGTTTACACTGGCTCCCAGTATGTCTCAGTCTCTTCAAATTGGATCCCAGTTTATTTCATCCTATTTAAATTAGGTCCCAGTATGTTTTAGCCTCTTCAAATTGACTCCCAGTATGTTTTAGCCTTGTCACACTGGTTCTTAGTATGTTTCAGTCTCTTTATTTTAGTTCCCAGTATGTTTCAGTTTCTTCATACTGGCTCCCAGTATCTTTGAGCATCTTTACACTGACGTCAATATATTTTAGCCTCTTTTTTAAACACTAATTTGAGCTTTTTTCTGTCTTTTTCTCAGACTTGTTTGTTTCATTTTGCCTCCTTATAAACCACACCTTAACTCGGAAAATTGCTATATATTTGCATGTACTGTTGCCTGAAACTTTGTGATACAACCTTTGAAGTTGCTCAGCTCAGTCTCAACAACTTGACATTTCTGTCACACTCCGACAGACACCACACCTCAACATGCGCCACATCCCAAAATGAATGGCTGTGCGACTGCCGTTCAACGCTGCTTGCAGCTTCAATTGTTTTTGCTTTCTTTAAAATCAAAAAATAAATAAAAATGAAGTTAGATTGGCTTAATCACAGATTGTGTGCACAGCAACTTGTAGGTATGAAAAAAATAGTCAGAAAATAATGGAATTATGGTCACAGATGAGACATGTACCACCCTGCAGACTGACACTGCTCTTATCAGTATCAACTGTTTTTATGGGATGTTGGGAGGGATTTCAACTGAAGTAAGGTCAGGTGAGGTTGTCTGTGTATTGTAGATGAGATAAAAACCTCAGGATTGAATAAAGGTAGTTTAATATGAATTATAAAACTGTAGTTAGAAATAAATTGTCAAGGCAGTGTCACTTGAAGGGCTTCATATGAGGTTCAATGTTTTAAAACAACATTCTTGTATTATAATAATGTCTGCATTTTATATATTTTCTCTTATGGTATAGAAACAATTAAAATAGTTTTTCCAGCCTTCACATACATACATTAAATATAATTAGACTCCATGAACACTTTATCTTTACTCTGGTGGATAGGAAAAAAAAGAAAGGCAATTAATAGCTCCCTCAAGTGGACACTATGAGTAATTTTTTTTTACCTTTATTTTGATTTTGAAAGTAAAAATGATTTAATGTTTACAATGTATGTATACATGTATACACAGATTTGTTGGTTGTTTCTTCCTGAATGAGATAAAAACAAAAATTGCATAAGTCGCTCCATGACTCAAGATCAGCGCATCATTTTGCTGCTTGAAAGAATAACCTAAATTGTGTCATTTATTCAATGATGGACAGATCTGCTGGATGAATCTGTTTTATGTATTGGTATTTTAATTGCATAATGTTTTCTGGTTGTTTGGCTGTGTTTGTTCTTGAAGAAACCATTTAAAGTCCTGTTCTAAAGTTTGCTGATGTGATGCATTTGCAGTGTTGGAACAAGTATTTTGATTTCAGTAAAAGTACAGTACAGTAAATATTCTGTATTATTATAAATAATAATCTCTTACACATAAAAATCCTGCATGAAAAATCCTACTTAAGTAAAAGTACCCGCATAATAAAAGCAAAATGTAATTTTAGTACCAAAGTTTAAGTTCTGATTTGGTCCCTTTGACTAAAATTTTATTATATATGACATCATTAGAAGATGAATAGTAAATCATCAGTGTGCCTGAAGCAGTTTACTGTTGATGTTCTGTTTTGTAGCTGTAGCTGCTCCAGGTGGAGTAAGTTTGAATTAATTTCTATTCAAATCTGAGGCCTCATCAGATGATCAAAGGGAGAGAAAAGAAGAAAAAACAAAAATTCTGATCCATAATATTAGATTTTTGGTAACATACTGGATCAGTGGAACGTTTATTACACTAAAACCAAAGTTCAGAGGGAAGAATGACTGTCTGGGTGAGCTGTTAACTGCACATCTGAAATGTGAAATGTAAATGTAGTAAATTACTTCCTATCACTGGGTGTCACAGAGTGCATTTCAGGAAATATATGCCAACCCAGAATATTGACTTATTAGGGTAAACATTCTGTACAGATGGTTAAAAGAAAGGGAGGTGTCATGGTTTATGAGGTTTTGGTTTCTAGTTTTGTCTTGTTTGATTAGTTCCTGTGTGTTTTCATTTTTCAGTGTTTCACTGTTTGTGCCTTCTTTTGTATGTAAATTTTAGATCATTTTTTCATTACTTCCTGTTTTAATTTGAAATTATCTTTCTTTATGTGTCACTTGTGCTTTTACTTCTGGTCTTTGTGTGGTTTTCCCTCCTTTTCACCTGTGTCTTGTCTCCCAGTCACTTCTCAGTATATAAATAGTCCAGTTTTTGCTTTTGTCTTTGCCAGTTAATCCTGTTTTGTTTCCTGTCTTGTCAGTTTGCTTCCCTTATGTTCACCTACCTGGTACTTGCCTGATTTACTCCATGTGCTCACCAGGTTTGTGTTTTTTAGCTTTTTGTTGGGGGAGGTTTTGAATTATTATTACTTGAATTTTTACGTTGTGCTTTCCTGCATTACCAGCTGTGTTTTGTTGTTCTCCTGCCAGCCTGTGTTACACCTTTGAGTTTGGTTTAAAGTTTTCTTGTGTATCTGCATCTGAGGTCTCTCCTGATTTTTTTCTTCCCTTAAAAGGAGGGTAGAATAAACACTGCCTGTCCCACTTGGATTTATCTAAGCAAAGAGGTAAGCGCCTTCCACTGGATAGTTACTGCAGTGATGAAAGTGGTTGGAGCAAACTCTTAGATGATCGTAGGAAATAAACAGGTGAATTCATGGCTATGTTGAATAGTGAAAGTAAGAGCATTTCCACATGGACAATGCGAAGGGAATTCAAGGGATTGGGACTAAAAAGCTGTGTAGCCCTAAGAATACCATTGATCATTGAGACTAATCAGAAAAAAAGGCTTCAATTTGCTAGGTAGCATAAAGATTGGACACTGGAGCAATGAAAGAAGGTCATGTGGTCTGATGAGTCCAGATTTACCCTGTTCCAAAGTGATGGGAACATGAGGGTAAGAAGAGAGGTGGATAAAGTGATGCACTCATCATGTCTAGTGTCTACCAGCCTGTGGGGGTTAGAGTTATGATCTGGGGTTGGTCAGGTTCAGCAACGTTATGTTCCCAAAGAATGAGGTCAGCTGATTACCTGAAGATACTGAATGACCAGGTCTTTACATCAATGGAATTTTTCTTCACTGATGACATGGACATGTTCCAAGATGGAAATGCCAGGATTCATGGGACTCAAATTGTGAATGAGTGAATCAGGGAGCATGAGACGTCATTTTCACACATGGATTGGTTTCCACAGAGTCCAGACCTCAGCCCCATTGAGAGTGTTTGGGATGTACTGGAGAAGACTTTGCACAGCGGTCTGACTCTCCCATTATCGATTTAAGATTTTGGTAGAAAATGAGTGCAACTCTGGACAGAAATAAATCCTGTGACTTTGCAGAAGCTTATCGAAACGATGCCACAGCAAATGTGTGTCATTCTCAGAGCTAAAGGCGGTCCAATGAAATATTATTGTGCAACTTTCTTTTGGATGGGCAGTTTGCAAAGGTTGGGTGGCTAGGGTATGATTTGCATATATTTACTAAACAATTAGAAAAGATTAAGACATCTGGGAATCTGCAAGACAAAGGAATGATGAGATCAAAGTGTCAAACCAATCGAAGGCAGGAGACAGGATCAGACATTGCTTTAGTATCTTGTATTACAGCAGTGATGTTCTTTGATACAGTGTTGCTATTTCAACAATGGTGTGTAAGCGTTGGGTAAATGTGCATTCATACTCAGTACATAGACATTGTTGACTCAGGAACTTGGTTAAGTAAATTTTCTTCCGGCATTTTTACTAATATAATTTAGAGATATTGGACTGGCTGTGCTCATTTTGTTTTTTTAGTACTGCTTATTAAAATTACCTTTTCTAAAACCCTGGATTTCCCCTTTAAAGCAAAGCCATTGGCTTAAAGAGGGTCACTGAACACTTGGGGCACTGACATCTTAATTTTCTCACAGCTTAAACTACATATAGAAGGAAATATACCAAATAAACATAATTTAGAACACAATGATATTTCACAATATGGGAGAGAAAAAGCATCCTTTTATCTGACCAATAATGCTTCTTCCACCTTAACACTCTGTCTGCATGTCATGATTCCTGCTCTGTCTGAAGACACAGTTTTCTCAGTGATGACCAAACATTTATCTTCTAACAACTGCAGGAAGCTCTTCAGGTCAAATCAGTGCAAACAAACCTGATGCATTTTACTCTGTAGACCCCATGACTGTGCAAAGGTTATGTGTGTGTTTGCAAAGATAAGATAGTGGCGGAATGAGAAGGTTAGCGTGAATTCACTGGAATCACAGCTTCATCATGCTTGCGATTGTAACGCTATACTTGGTGATAGTTTTGCTGTTTCTGCTGCTCTTTCCAACACAAAGGGCTAAAAACTTCCCTCCAGGCCCCCGACCCATCCCAGTGCTGGGAAACCTGCTGGAGCTCAGCCTAGAGAGTCCTCTTGCAGACCTGGACAGGGTAAAGTTAAACACTGTTCCCAAGGAAACCAGCTTGGATATTACTTTTCTGCCCAGAGTAGTCAAGGTTTCAAACTTTTAACTTCAATTCTTTTAAATTATGTCTGTGATCCTGTATGACGCTTTATGTGCTTTTGTTTGACTGTTTTTTTGTCTATGTGCTGTTTTCAAGTCTACTTTGCAAATTAAATCTTGATCTCAGTTACCGAAAGTTACTGATTCTGGTTTTAATAACTTAAATGGGTATAATACAGCTTGTTTAATCCAGAGATTCTGATTATTTTTCATCTGTTACTGTTGACAGGTCTGAGCTGATATGAATGTAACTTTTCTTGTTTGAAATAATGGTTTTTGCTCACAAAAAATATAGTTAAAAATAGGTTGATATGTCGTAAAATATTAGTTCGACAACAGTTATTTCATACTGCTGTTGTTCTGAAGCTGAGCTCTTCACCTGAAATGACCCAGGACGCTCTGTTATCACACAGTCAATTATTTACCAGCGACAAATTCAGGAGAATGAAAATGCTTTACAGTGCGGCAGTTCATCCTGCAAGTAAAGGTAGATATTATGTAAGCTTTAAAGTGAGGTCATTTATTTTGGACTAATAATGATAACTTGCAAATTGCACAATTGTTGCAGTGGCTTATTGTTCTGAAATGTCACCTTCATTCCAGTAATTTTACCTGTGCTTTTTTAAAAAAAAAAGAAAAAGAAAAAAGTAACAGCTATATAGAGCAAATAAAGCTTTACACTGATTCTCTGTCTCTAGTTGGCCAAACGCTATGGGAACGTCTACAGCCTGTTCATGGGTCCCAGGCCTGCGGTCGTCATTAACGGGCTGCAGGCCTTAAAGGAAGCTCTGGTTGACAAAAGTGCCGACTTCTCAGGCCGACCACAAGATCTGATGGTTAATCGAGCTGTCCAGGTGAAAGGTACCACGACTCTTTTGACTTTGTTTTTCATTCATGCAGAGACCTGTCTGACTCTGATATGCACCCATATACTGTCAGAAATATGGTGCTCTCTGTGTCACCACAAAGAATTTACAGTCCTTTATTTTCAGTAGTGTAACACAAAAATCTGATGCCCATGTGTTGCCCCAGTGGGGTCCCTTCTCTTTTTAGTACACCATCCTCTGGCTACTACACTGAGGAAATACTAAAATGCTTTTATAGCATAATACAAAAACTGTGCACAGATACCAAGGAAATCCAAAAATGTCTTTCTGTGCAAATAAAATGACACAGAATGAGTTACTATAGGTCTTTACTGCTTCACAATCATCACATCACATGAAAGTTAAGTATCATCATGCAAACTACTACATACTGAGTTTTATTTAGGAATTTACACTTATATTGAATTCTACTCTGATGCATGATTTTAATTTTTTAAATTTCTGATAAAGATTTTAATTGCCCCCTGCGGACAAATACAGTTGTCTGAATCTGAATCAGATAAATTTTCTGTAGTGATCATTTAAAAGGTTTAAACAGTTAACATCTCAATGCAAAACTATGTCAGGTGTGTGGCTCTGCATTCATAATAAGTGTAAAATTATAAGATTGAAGGATCTAAAAGTGGATAAAATCCTACTTTAGTAAACTCCTAAACTGCAAAATAATATTTTATAACAGCTAAAATATAATGGAGACATATTGGTCTAAAAGGGAATGTATGTAAGTATAGAGTAGAATTAAGTAGAAAAAATCTCTGTACAGTAGTATCCCAATCTTAAAGACCTCAAATACAGCAGGAAAATAAATGTAATGTAAAATAATCGTTCAACTGGTACTTAACTAGACCAAACTCCACCATAGTCCTGATGTAAAAAAGTTACTGACAATGGCACCATCTTGTGGTAGCAGTGGTGAAATAGGTAAAGTACAAAAAAAGCCCAACACTTTGTAAAAATGCTTATTATACTATTTAGATTTTTCACTTCACTTTTGGGTGTTGTAGCTTTTTTGTGCATGTAAGAGATCTGCAAATTAAAGCCCAAGTGAAAGAAAACGCTTCCCCTTACCTTCCCAAAACGCCTCATTTGAAACCAGGGTTTTTATTCTGTTACTTTTTATGTCACCATGTAGCATATTAAAACACCAGGATGCCATTATTTCCTCTGTAGAGCTGCCTGTGCTAGGACAATAGCTCCATACTCAGAGATGTGGCATTACAAAAACCAAAATTACCACATTTGGGAAATCAGATTTTCAGAAATAGGAACTTCAATATTTCAGACAGAGGGTGAGAAGAGCTGCTGTATCATTGTACAGTGTTATTAAAATGTTTATTGAATATTAAAACATGTAAGCATATTCTAGTGCATCCCCGAAATAAAATGATACACTTGTAAAAGCACATAATGTGGACTCTTTAAGTAGAAATACAGAAGCAGTGTCAACATAATGTACTTAAGTGTCAAATTAAATTTCAGCTTCTACGGAAATAATGGTTCCTCTGATTATTTTATACTTTCTTACACTGTATTTGCTGATGAAGCTGGCTGAGGCAGACCTACTTTAGTTATTTTTTCATACAGTGAACTAGTTAAGTTCTACACTAATTTAAATTTTTGAATTTTGCACGAAGTCGGAGCATTTATATAAAAATATTGGATATGTTTACTTTTTGTAGCTTCAAACTTAAAAAAAAATGAAAGCACCTCTTACGAACGGCTCATAACTGACTGACATTCGAAAGTACCTCGCTTAGCTTTCACCTAAGTACAGCACTCTAGTAAATAAACTTATTACATTAAAAGATAATAATGTGAGGAACAGAAATGCCTGCTGCTGAGCACAGTTTCATCAGGATTACATTCAATTAAACTGATGGCAGTGATTCAGTCGGCAGCTCAAGCAGTTGTTTATTATGAAGCTTCATTCAGTGCATTTAAAATCAAATTAAAAAATGACTAGACCTTTCTTTGTAAGTTTTAAATTGACCTCTTTTTTTCTGCATTATAGCTCACGCTCCAGGAGTGATTCTAGCAGATAACACTCCTGGCTGGAGAGACCATCGCCGCTTTGGTCTGATGACACTGAGAGACCTCGGTCTGGGGAAACACACCATGGAGCAAAGGATTCTGGGAGAGATAGAGTGTGTTACTAAGATTCTGGAGGAGAGAGCTGGTATGTCCATTTGCCAACGAGGACATACAGATTGTGTTTTTGTTTTTTTATGGCCTAAAGCTGACACTGAGTAAGATAAAAGGATGTAGAAATGAATCTTTTGACCCTTCAGCTGAAATTCCTTTTCCTTTTTTAAAAAATATTTAAACTATCAGTGGCTGTTTTGGTTAAGGTCATGCTGGGATCATTGTTCATGTTGTTTCCCAGGTAAAGCCACGGATCCTCAACTGCTGTTCCACAATGCAGCCTCCAACATCATGTGCCAAATTCTGTTTGCTAAGAAGTTCGATTATGACGACGAGTTCATGAAGTTTTCTGTTGGCTTAATGCACGAAACCTCCAAAATAATCAACGGCCGCTGGGGTATGGTGAGTTACACACCATCACTAGTTAAACTGGCCTATAAACATGCTCCCTGTAAATAATGGGATAATATTGAATAATAAACTGTTAAATTGGACTTGTCAGGATTATTATATCTTAAGTTTGAGAACAAACAGACGTGGTTTTGATGATAGACTCTCTCTCAGTATCATATATTTTTGTAGCTCTAAAGTTTATCATTTAGCAAAACAGTCAGTTTATTATCAAATTTCCACTGCAAGCTACAGTATGATGTCTCTGTTAGAATGACCTGGGCATGCTCAGAAATTTTTTAAACTTTGTAACTCATTATTTTTTCTTTTCCATACAGATTTATGACTTTATTCCCATTGTGCGCAACCTGCCGCTGCCTTTTAGGAGAGCCTTCGAGTTGTTTAAGGTATGTTTGGTAAAATTTTCATTCCACAGTCCAGTGAACAACCTTTGGGTTTTATCACAGAGAAAACAGCTCATTGCTTGAATCAGTGAAGTTGCTAAACGCAAAGAAATTTCTAATGGCCAAGAAATTAAATTTTAAAAATCCTGCAAACCAGGAAGAATCAACACACAAAGGGAGAGATTGTTGAGCATAATGAATAAGTTTTGAAATGGAAATAGAAAGGAAAGCAGAGCTGCAGAAAAAATGGTACCAAAAAATGTCCTTTGGGTTTGTCTTCTCTAAACCAATCAGCTTCGAGACAGGAGTTGTTCAGATGTACATACACTAGGTAGTTTTTTCTCCCCTGCAAATGGCATGAAAAGGGTTACAGGGGTGGCTATTCTAGTTGGAACACATACAAAGGTTTGGGCCATGCTGAAAGTTGCTGTAGTTGAAAACAACCTTATTGTTGGTACAGAATTTTGTGCTGGTTCCTTGGGTAGATATTACATGATTTAACAGCTATAACAAAGGGAGGTAAATGAAATCTTAAGCTGAGGGAGGGTTGAGTAAGAAAGATGTGGACAAAAGAAAGAAACAGGCAGTTATTGAAGGAAATGGAAAAACCTTGAACATTCAGGATGGTAGAGGGAGAAGCAGGGAGACGCTTGTTTGATTAGCAGGTCAGAGTAACTCAGTCTCAGCTGTACACTGAAGGCACGTTGCAACGCAAAACAAATGTGATATCAAATGCGTCACTATGCCATGATGAGATGAATAGAAATGGCCCCAAACAGCACAACTCCACAAGACTGATGAATAGCTTTATTATTTTCTTACTGAACGTGGCCTTCTGGAAAATCACAAGGAGCAGCTGCCTGGAACAGCAGTTTCATACACTGCTACTAGTATATATTACCTGTGTCAAAGTTTATGGCCGATAAGTGGAACTGTGGGCTGCTGTGAATGGGTTTAAATTCATCACGGTAGCAACATAAAGAAGCAATACAACATCACTGGGGAAAAGTGCCCTTGAGAGGGTTATCAGGTCTTTAAAATGGTTTAGAAAAAGGCTTTTCTTCTTTTCCTGCCAGATGTCACATGACAAACGTATGGAGATGTTGGCTGAGAACAAAAAGACCAGAGTTCCTGGTAAACCGAGGCATTTCATAGACTGCTACCTGGATGAACTGGATAAGGTTTGTGTTTGTGTCTGCTGATCTGAACCTGACATGCTGCTATTTATTTTTCTAGTTGACTTGCAAAGCTTTTTTTTTCTTTTATCCTTCTCTAACATATGTTATACTTATTGCCATTTAATATTATGCACCAAAACACCATGTCACATTCTCTTATATGTGAAACCCTCCTCAGCAGTAAAACTGATTCTGACATTCTAACGTTGTCCACCACTCCAGTGTTTTAGCTCAGGTATGTGATGACAGTGGGGAAATAGTTTACATCATTCACTCACTTTCTTCTCTCTCGTCCACCTGCACAGAGAGGAAACGATGACTCATCGTTCTCTGAAGACCAGCTCTGTGCTTTGCTTTTGGATCTCCACTTTGCTGGAACCGACACAACCGCCAACACCGTGCTGACTGCCTTCCTCTATCTGATGAACTATCCAGAGGCGCAGGGTACACTTATCTGTGATCTGTCTTTCTTTTTTTTAAGCCATATTAGCATTGAGGGTCAGTCGATCGGCCGTTGGTGCAGAATGAAATATCTCAACACTCGGAATGGCGTGACATTTTGTCCAGATAGTCATGCTTCCCAGACAAAGTGTCCTAATGATTCTGATCATACACAAAATGCCACATTTTGCCACAGGGATATCTATTCATAACTTATGTAACATACAAACCCAGACATGTCACTGTGGCAAAATTACTGAACAGGATTTTCAGCCAGAGTCTTTTCCAGGTTTGAGGTGATTCTTAGAATTTCCATTAAATAACCACAAATGGCTGCAAGACGACTATAAAAAGGCTTAAAACAACCACATAGAGACTTAAAATACCCACAGAGACAACTGAAACAACTGCAGAAATGACTCAGCTCATCACAAAGAGATACACAAGAAGACGAAGCTGCTACAAATAAATCCAAGCTCATCATAAAGAGATGGAAAATGACGTCAAAGAGACACAAAATTACCAAAAAGAGACGCAAAGCATTCACAAAAACTTGCAAAATGACTACAAGGAGACTCGAAGCAATTACAAATGATGCTTCTGCATTTATTGTGTGACTCGTATGAGAGCATTTGGATCTTTTAAAATGTCTGTGCTTCAGGGACTCATTCTCTCAGACATGTCTCCAGTTCTCCCTTCGCCTCTCACAGCTCTTCATCTGTATTTCTCAGAGCGTTGTCAACAGGAAATAGACAAAGTTCTGGATGGGAAGGATCAAGCCAGCTTTGAAGACAGGCACCAGATGCCCTACATGCAGGTGAATGGATTATTGATTTCAACTTTTATTTATGCTTCACTATCTGATTTTGTTCTTATGTCGCAGGAAAGAAAAAAAATTGTGCCTTGTATTTCTAGATGTTACAGTGGTGCAATGTGATGCTCTAACAGATTTCTGTCACACAGGCTGTTATTCATGAGATCCAGAGGTTGGCTGATACTGTTCCACTCGCTGTTTTTCACAGAACCTCCAAAGACACAGAGTTAATGGGACACTCCATACCCAGGGTAAAACAGAATCTGTTTTTATTCTAATCATTGCAGGGAGTGTTACTATACCTCTAAACATTTTACTTGGAAGGATAAAACTGAGAAACTTGCACTGCAGAGGGAAGTTCTTGCAAAGTCTTATCATTTAAGTTTGTGAGTCACTTAGAAATGTTCTTTTTTTTTTAATTAAGATAACATTAAATGAATCAGAAATCCAGTGTAGACATTGTTAATGTGGTAAATGATTATTTCAGCTGGAAATAGCTGATTTTTAATGGAATATCTCCATAGGGGTACAGAGGAACATTTCCAGCAACCATCACTCCTGTGTTCTAATGCTACATTGTGTTAGCTAATGGTGTTGAAAGGCTAATTGATGATTAGAAAACACTTGTGCAATTATGTTAGCACATGAATAAAAGTGTGAGTTTTCATGGAAAACATGAAATTGCCTGGGTGACAGCAAACTTTTGAACCATATTGTACAACTTTATATTACTGGATGTTTGATCTTTATGGAATGAGTTTCATACTTATGTGTTCTACAGGGAACCATTATCATCCCCAACTTGTCGTCAGTGATGTTTGAGGAGGGACAGTGGAAATCGCCTCGTGAATTCAACCCTGAAAACTTCCTCAACGATCAGGGAGAGTTTGTTAAACCAGATGCCTTCCTGCCTTTCTCTGCAGGTGTGTGAAATGGTTTTTAATAACATAACATTGTCCTCGCACACCAAGATTCTTTTTCTTATGTTCAGAGTGGATTTTTTTATCACATCTTACTTTGCACCAATTGTAATATTGCACTGCTTTTACATTTGTAAATATCTATCTAGTTGCACAACAACCAAGCAGTTTTATTATAACCTGCACTGCATTGCTTGTTTCTTAGTGTCTTTATCCCTTTTGTTTTTTCTGCTGTGCCTTAAATGTTTGTACTGAGGTCTGAGAGAAACGGCATTTCAATCCTGTCTATGAATTGAAAGTAAACTTGACTTTGATTTGTAATGCAAGTTTTGTGGGTATTTTAAATCTCAGGTCCTCGGAAGTGTCTCGGAGAGGCTTTGGCTCGTATGGAGCTCTTCCTCTTTGTGGTGACTCTGCTGAGGAAGTTTAAGTTCATCTGGCCTGAAGATGCAGGAGAACCAGACTACACTCCAGTCTTTGGGTCGACCCAAACCCCCAAACCGTATCGCATGAAGGTCCAGCTCAGAGGATAAGCTACGATGCCGCAATTCCTAGACAAAGGTTATTCTGCTAATAAAGCAAACAATGCATTTCCACTTGAGATCCAACAGCATTTTTTAAAATCAGTGTCTATTTTTTTTCACTTTTATTTAGCTTTCTGATGCAGCACGAGTCAAACAATCAGAGCATTTCCAACCCCTGGCAACAAAATTAACTCTCTTTCAATCCATTTTTCTACTTTAAAGGCTTAATAAAAGCCTAATTATCAGACTGAAGCAGATTTTATGTCATGTTTCTAGTCATTTTGTTGTTGGGAGGTAAACATGAAAACATTAGAGTTTAATTGTAAAACATATCACTTCAAGTTAAATGTCTGCTGCATGTGTAAATGGGCAGCTGCTTGTGGTTTGTTTGTTTTTTTGGCATGCTATCAAAACATAACTCTAGAAAGAGTATGACTTTCATCTTGTTTGTAGGGTAGCATCCCTATGTGTTAAGTTTCTTACTTTTTTAATATGTCCATGTAGTGATTTTTCTATGTAGGGAGACACTTAAGGAAGTAGTCCAGTCCATGGCTTAGCATGTCTTCCTGGAAATTACAGTACAGATTTTCAAAATTTCAATAAACCTAAAGAACTAATCCTGTCAACTTGCAGCGTCACTGTAACGTTACTCTATTTCAGAATCTGTTTCCAGTTTGAACATGTGTGGCTGAATTACTCAGATAGTAAAACTTGCCATTGTGTCGCAAAAAGTAATTTTGCAGTGTTTGAGTCGCAGGTGAGCTGGTGTGCTTGAGCTGCAGCAAGTCGAAGAGAGGTGAGTTGAGTTCTTGGGGTTTAATACATACATAGAAAGAAACTCTGGGGAAAACTTAACACTTACCAGGGACGTATCTTTGCTAACTTCCAATGCTTTATCTTTTCACCTTGTTTAAAGATGTGCACATGTACAACAGCCACTTGAAGGCACAGTCACGAGTTGATAGCACACTTCTGGAAACCCCTATTTCCCTTCGGTGATGGCTGGTGTGGTCTGAGGTGAAACACATTTAGAACCTTGGCAGTAAAAACTGCTTTTCAGTCTGCTACAATCACAGAAGGAAGGATTTCCTTTAAACCCTTGAAACTGTGACCTCTACTGGATGCAACAAATCTGATGTTGTGCATTTGAAGCTTTTTGTGCATCATTTTACAGCATTAAAATAACGTGAAATGTTTAAGGTTGAAAAACTAAATGCTGCAATTGAGAATGGAATAATGACTAATATAATGTAACTCAAATGGTCAAAAATAAAAATGCACAACTTAATAAGCAACATTAATCAACATGGAAAAGCTTCAAAGGTAAATTAACCCAAAATGTAATGTGTGTACAGAATACCTAAGGTTGCAATAGTAAAGTTTATAGGAAATCAAAGCATTACATTTCATCATTTTTGTTCTAACTGATCATATAAACCTTCAACCAGATGTTATGATTGTAGTAAAACTCAAATGCCCCCTCTCCCTTTCATTAGCAATGTACAACTGAAACAAACATTACCAACTAAACCATCTGTGTAACACCTAATCATGTGTAACATGGTTTTCAAAGAATGCTGTGAATGTAATGATAACTTGTTCACATTTCTTAGGTCTGTATTTGACATAATGGTGTAAATATGTCACCACAATAAGGATGGAGGGTCAAATAGACAGTAGTCATCCTTTGGGAAGCATGAATAATAAATTAAAGGCAGATCTGCACTTTGGATGTTGGTATTTCTTGTGTTCAAGCAGAAAATTTGACCTGATGGTGGTGCTACAAAGGAAGTTAGTCACCAAAATTGCCAGGATTCAGTCTCTGGAGTCTAGATATTAGATGCAGATCCACTTGTGTGGATTTGCAGCTCAATATCCTCCTATAAAATGCAGTAATGTCTGTTTATGATTGAATTAGATTATAAAAATGTAAGCATGTTTAGTTGCTGTGAGAAAATAGCCTAATATTTCAACTATTTCAAGACATCTGTGTTCAGTCTCAGAAATAAGTCAGGACTTGTCTCTTATGCCTGATATGCAGGCCCTCTGAACCCTGCTCTATTCAGTTTAGCCTTTTGATGGTGGGACAGTGGTGCATTATTGGAGCTTTTGTGTGGATGCTGTATTGTTTTACTGGGCGGTCTGTTGATTGTCAGCGGGAGGCCGGGGGGAGGTGGGCTTGAATTGTGAGTTTGTGTGTGTGTGTGTGTGTGTGTGCTGACATGGACCTTCTGTAATGACATTCAGTTGGATGACTGGTGTGACAGCGAGGACACAGGGAGGAGAGCGAAAGGGAAAAAGAAAGTGAAAGAGCCACAAAGGGGGGTCAAGAGAAGAGAAAGCGCGAGTTTGTGTCATCAAGGACGGACGGCAACCGCTTGAAATGGAATCGAAGACACTGAGGCAAACTTGGGATTATCAGTAAAGGACCATCAGAAGTGGAGTTTGTCAAATATGGACTAGTCTGGGAGCCTATTTATACATACGCCAACACACATATAAACATACATATACGCACGTTTGGTTTGTCGTCTTGGAAGTGGACAGGTGTCATTATGCAGGAGTCTCCAGGAGCCGTGGGTGTAGATGGCAGCTACGCCAGCAACGTTCCAGCCTTCCTCACCAAGCTGTGGACGCTGGTGGAGGACCCGGATACCAACCACCTCATCTGCTGGAGCGCTGTGAGTCACTCCTCTTAACCTAATGTCACAAAGCTCATTATTTTAAGGGTTAAAAGTCCACTAAAGTGCACTAGACATATTCTTGAAATGCATGTCTGTCTGTGAAACCCTCAAAAAGTGGACTTGCTCTTGTAGTATACAAGACTTTTCCAGTGTCTGTCACTTACCTGCTGTTGTCTGATGACAGTCAGAAAGTCAAACATCTTTGCAAAATAGAGCAATTTTGTATATTGCAACAAGAAAATAAGAAACTCTGCCCATTACTGTATGAAAAAGAAATCTAAGATGAAAGATGCACACAAGTTATCAGAGCTAATCAGACTGAAAATACACTAATTTTAGCTAAAAAACAAAAATGTCAGACTTTATGAGGTAAAAAAAAATCCAAATAAAAAGTATAATTAATGTTTAGTTACATTTTTAAAAATTTGAATCACATCCATACAATCGTGTATATAGGTGACATAGTAGAAGGGCCTCAACATATAAGTATGAGCTTTGTGTTCTTGTGAAAGCAGCCTGTAGCAGTTCTCTAAAACTGCTTGAAAGGTGAATGTTGTGGTCACAAAGGAAGGGAAGCCCAACTTTGGGCTTTTACAGTAGCTCCTCCTCAACCTGTTTGCCTATTGTTCTGCTTAACGTGACTGTTGCAGAACCATTTCTAGTGAATTAACCATCCAACAAGAGGTGAACTTGCTCCCAAACCACGCTGTCAACACCAAGGCCTGATCTTGCTCTTGTAGCTTCGTAAATAGTTGTATTTCTGAGAAGGGTCTAACTATGGAGCTCACACTGGGGCACTTATGATTCATAGTTCAGTAGAAAACCAGCTGAATATTCCTTCTTGTAGAGTGTTACGCTGAGTTCAGATTTCTTAATATCAGCATTGAAATAGTCCCACCTGGAAGGCATAGGATGATTGAACACAGCAAATGGTTGTTGTATCTCACAGTGTGTATCACATCAGGTTTTTATTTCTTTCTTATTTAGGATAAAAATGTAAAGTATATTTATCTTATTAATAAGCACAAGCTTCCCATATGAAATTAGCTACTTTAAAGAGAATATAACCTGACTGTTGGTTAATGTTACATTTAATTTTGATCATTCTCCATTTTTTTTTCCACACCTTGCTAATGTTATAAAATTGATGTTATTCACTTATTTAGAAGGAAACATTTTTTAATTCAAGAATACATCAACCGCTCACATATTATTGTCTGATTCTGAGCAAATACACTGAAAAACAAATAACACTTCACTATAATAAAAAACTGTGGCATCTAAGACATTTTTTAATCCTTATGTTTAACACCAGAATTAACCAGTGCATGTAGCTTCCTTCTTGCTGCCTTGATGAGAAACTCCTGGTAGCCTGAGGTCTTTCAAGTAGAAGTATGCAATAGAGATGGAAGATTTTTTTTTAAAACAGGGGGAAGAAAGATCTTTATTGCACATGTGTTTGCTGATGGATCACTGTGTAATAGTTGAGTTACTGGTTGTCAATTAAGTCTTGTGGTTTCCTATTCATGGCTCACAACATGATCACAAGATTAATCTGGATGATAAATTAACCAAATTAAAAAGTTATAAAAGCAAAAAAAATAAAAAAACAGCTTGTCTTTTATGATATTAGAGCATTTTACCCTGAACATTTATTTAAGTGGAACCTTTCGGGAGGTTTAGAAGGGAAGTTAGTCTTTGGTGAAACTGCTACCAGCTTATACACATCTGAAGCACGACTTGGGGGCGTCATTGAGACTATTTTTTTTATTAATTTATTTTTTGAGGCCTGAAAAAGATGGGTATAATTTCAGTCTTTCTTGAGGATGGTTCATTCAGTTGATTGTACTTATATTAAGTCAATAACATGCAGTGTGTGAAAGATGAATATAACAGTCAACTTTACAATCACGTGATCTTGGTAAGGGTTCTTAGCGCTTATTAAATGGTAGTATTATTGTTCTCTAAAAACCTATTTTAAATTTAGATTTATCATTAAATCTACATTTAACCTTTCACGAGAAGAAATTGCAAGTAACATCAGTTTCTAATTGAATTTTAATAGTATTTTTAGCATGATAAAAACAGAGACAATATGTTGCGCTTTGTTTACTCTATTTTTCTTTGGTATAAATTGTGCAGGATGGCACAAAGACAAGGATTTAATGATATAAACAGTTTGAGGGAAGCATCTTTGTTCCTCTTCGAAGGGACAGAAACACAAACAGATGCCGTCCAATCCCACAACATCTCAAGTTAAAGGGCAGCATCAGCTGTTACACTGTCAGACTCTCAGGAAAGTGAATATAAAAAATAACAGCAATGCCTTAGAAGAAACATCTAAGCTTCTCAGCTTTCACACCAAATGGTGCTTGTTAACTTTCTTTAGATGTGAATAAAGTATGTAGGATTTTTCACACAATACCGCTTCCAAAGCAAATAGTTGTTCAGTAAGTCTGGGTGAGAGAGCATGATTCATCACTGAGAGACGGAGAAACAGTCTGATTGGCTGACTGAGCTGAAACTGGCAGCTGATGAATAGATTTTGCACTGTGGGAAAAATAGATTGAATTCTTGCAAACTTCTTTCATTATTCAGGTAACATTATTTCAAATGCAGCATCCTTCTGTTTGTTGCAGAAATGGGCAGTGACATGCATTTACAACATTTATGTTGCAGTTTATCACTGATGAACTTTGGGTTTGGTCACATTAATTATGTCCAAAAGTAGTGTTCCTTCAACTGATGTGCATTAGTAACATTATTTACTCTGGGTATATCGTGTTTGCATAAAATGCAGAGTAACATTGACAATATATAATTGCTGCTTTTTGCTTAAAATATCCAGTTTCTCGATTACTGTTATCTGTGCAGTAACCACTCCGTCTTTCAGTCCTTCATATCCAAACCAGATGCTTTATTTTAATACGGTCAGGGACTTTCACTTCAACTTAATAGATCATAGTTAAATTATTTATCATATTATGCTTTTGTCCTTCACTGCTGCACACTACGAGTCAAAACAGCACCTGAACAGACAGAAAAGGGACCCTCCGAAGTAAATCAGGTGTCTGAAGCTATGAAGTATATCAGTGCACCAAAGGAATCATACTCATTTCAAGTTAATTCAGAACAACTATTCTGTCTCTTTGTTCACTCATGCAACAGAGTAGCCTCTAAAATGCTGTTACTGAAATGACATGTTTAGCAGTTTGCTGAAACTGCAGCTATTGGACTTCTCATGGGTCTTTTTATTTGGACATATATTATAGTCTTCTCTTGTCTTTTTGATCATTTTCTTATATGCACACTGGACGTGAAGCAGTGTATGTTCAACAATCCTATTTTTAACAGGAAGATATAAATAAACAGCAGCATTTTATCTATTTTTCTGCAGCATTTCTGCCAGCTAAGTAGCAGCTGGAAGCTTAATTCAGTTCCCTCTGAACAGGCAGCAGTTTGCTGAAAGCTATACATTTGCACTTCTAACAGCATCAACTGGGTCTTCTTTATTTACCTTCAACTGAAAAAGCCGATGAACCAATAGCCAGCTGATTAGAGCGCATGTCAGGTGGATGTAAACGCCTTCACAGAGTGAGTCTCTGGTTTCCTCTCATTACCTGTCGCAACTGTAACTATCTGATAAACGGGAAAATGTCCAAAAAATATTCTGAAAAACTAATTAACACTTTCTCAGGTCAGATGTTTTGCTTTATATTCAGATTGATTTTGGATCAGCATTACATCAAGATTAATCTGTTAGGTCACTGTAAATACTAACATCTTCTTTTCACAATGTGTGAGTTATCATTTCCAAATTCTGTTAACTAACTCTACATTCTTGACTCTGCTCTCTGTCTCAGACTGGGACCAGTTTTCATGTGTTCGACCAGGGACGCTTCGCCAAGGAGGTTCTGCCGAAGTACTTTAAACACAATAACATGGCGAGCTTTGTTCGACAGCTCAACATGTGTAAGTGCTCTCCTTTGCTCTTCACTTCTCCTTTTTCCTGTATTACAGTGTTTATTTCTTCTTTGCGTGTGTGTTTGCTCTTCTAGACGGTTTCCGTAAAGTGGTGAACATCGAGCAAAGCGGTCTGGTGAAGCCTGAGAGAGACGACACGGAGTTCCAGCATCTGTACTTCCTGCAGGGTCATGAACACATGCTGGAACATATCAAGAGGAAGGTATGGAGACCAAAAATCACAGCATCTCAAACACAAACGGACCAGAAAATGGCCTTAATATAATGTAGACAAGCTTTATACTGTTGTATTAGGGGATGGACTGAGTGCACCTGTGACTGAAGCATATAAATGTTCCATCAACTATCAGGTTTCCTAAGCCAAAGTTCAGTAAACATGTTTCACTTGGTCAAGCAGGTTTTGTTTATGATGTCCAAAAACACAATTTCTTATAAAATTTAAAAAAAAAAAAAAGTCAAGATTTCAATGTCAATTTCTAGTTGAAAACCAGTTGCTATTCAGTCAAAAACCTCTTTTTACCCTCTTTTCAGCCTGCTTGAATGCTTTTGCAACATCACTGTATCACAAAGCACAGATTTCTCTCATCATTTGATAATTAGTTCAGTTGTAGGTCATCTGTATTTAAGATGTAATGTAAAATGTCAGAACTGTTCTGGATATACTGTGCTGGATGCAGATTTGTCTTAGAACAAAGAGAGTAAACTTCAAGAACCCATTCAGTCTTTCTGAAAGACAGAAGAAAGAAATGTTTTATGAGAAACTGATACAGTAGTTAGTGGAACAAAGACTAGAACTGATGTGACAATATCACCTTCGCTCCCGATAGAAACAGCAGAGCTTTGAACTAAATAGTCAGTATTACACCCGCAAACATCAGTATATGCTGCTTTCTAATTTGCACTAATCACAAAGTACAGCTGATGCTTATTGTAAGTACGTCTTGCAGACAAAATCTTGACTTGAATGGCACCTGATTTAAAAAAGGGGGGGGATCGACAAAGTCACCACAATTCACCCTGATGGGAATATGAATGTCTGAACCAAATTTCATAGCAATGCATTGAATAGTTGTCAGCACAGTTTACTCAACAATAGAAGTACATCTACCAGTGGGAAAAGAAAAAGTCAAGGGACCACCAAAGTATTTAGGATTCCACCTCTGGGGACCACGAATACAAGTAATAGGCTAAACATTTCGTTGAACTCTCTGCTGACAACTGCTGCGTTTTGTGTTGGCAGGTGTCCATAGTGAAGAGCGAGGAGACCAAAGTTCGTCAGGAGGATCTCAGTAAACTGCTGTATGAGGTTCAGCTTCTCAGAACACAACAGGACAACATGGAGTGTCAGATGCAGGACATGAAACAGTGAGTGCAAAAGTTGTGATTATGTGTGTGTGTGTGTGTTTGTCATGGTCTCCCTTATCTGCGGTTTATGTGTTTTCAGACTTGTTCGTTCCATTTGATCTGGGTTGAGGGGATCAAAAATTCAATGTACAACAAGTCTAAACATTGAGCCCCATGTTCTGTATTTTTAAAACATACGAAACTGCCCATGTGAATTTGTTGTAGTATCATTGATGACGTGAAGTCTTAACTGGTGTGAATTCTTTGCTTAACAGTGAAAACAATTATCATCAAAGTACCCTTCAGCAAGGCATTTATCCCAGAGTTGCAGGCATGTAGCCCAGCATCCATACAAACAGGGCTATAAACGTCAGTGGTAGTTCTCATGTTTGATTAAGCCTGGATCCCTGGGCATTCAATTTATTCCAACTAGTTGTACGTTTTTTTGTTAATTGCAAATTTGTTTAGGTATTTTAACCCTTAGATGTACAAGTGATTGGACCCTACACTCTTCCATAAGTGGGTCAGAAAGGATCTGTATGAGAATAAATGTGTTTTCATGCCACTTTTGTCACACAAAAGAAAGATTTCATGTTTGAAATGTGTTTATTTTTCACTTTAAAACAGATTTTGAACATTTTTATTAGTGAAAAAGAAGAATATTACACAGAAGTGCAATAGAAGGATGTCAACATCCATTTTGTTTTTCCACTCTTTTCCTCTAGTTGTTGTTACTCTCCATCCCTCATCACCTCTTCTATGATATTATCAGTGATAAAGAGCTTGGGGTCGTAATACAAATATCCCAATTTCTTTAAAAGTATTAAAGGCAATTTATGAATTTCAATGGAATTATATTAAAAGAATGTTTTTTGAGGAATTGCTGTAATACCAAAACACAAAAACTTTTCATTACAAAGATATTGCAAGAAAATGACCTCACCGAGTCACTTTTGACCCACTTATGCATCTCAGGGTTAAAAGGTAGTGTGCAAAATCTCCTGGCACAGGTCCCGTATTACTCCAAAATCTGGAGGTCCTGCCTTGTAAAAGGGCCTAAAACATAGTTTTAAGACCAGGATTAATATATGCTTATGTTGAATTCAATCACCCCAGTATAAAATGACACACAGGAAACCTGGAGCCAGATATTATTCACGACTACTGGTTAGTCTGTGAGTATTACACATGCAAATGATTACTTGTGCAGTCTCCTGCGTGCACACTGTGCTTATGGCTGTGTTAGACAGACAGCTGCATCTGGCAGGAGGCTAAGCGGGTCAATTAAAACTTGCCAGTGCATATTCCTGATTACTTTGTCATGCAAAGTCTGTAGTTCTTAATTTACTTGCTATAATGAAAGATATAGTGACTGCCGCTGTGATAACCTTCCAGATTTAGAAAAATCCAGCCCAACTTTATTGTGAACCTGTGGAGTGTTTTGATATTTGAGAAGCTTTTAAAGTCATGGATCCGTAATTCCAGCTGGAGATACTGGATTCTGTTTCATGTTTCACAGGCATCTGAAGCAATGCGCTCTCTACCAACAAAGCCCACACAAAGTTTTAATGCAAAGCTGGTTTCTGACAGAGAGAGTACGGACCTGCTCAAACCTAAATACATGCACAGGAACACAGGTGGAGTTGGAACCAACAGCCTTTATCCCTCAGCCTGGTTACAGTTCAGTTTAGTCAAAGTGCCAAAGATACGGACATTAAAATGGTCAGATCAGTTTGACTTGTGAAAGTGATTCATCTTTTTACCTCATCATGACTAATTCTGTGTTTAACTACACTAGAGACACGTTCTGGCTGAAAATATTTCACAAACAAATCTATGAAACATCATTCTGTTTAAAAGTTAAATTTGTCCACTGAATCACGCCTCTGTTGTCTGGATACAACTTTGTATGATTAAATGCCAGTGAAAATTGCAGTATTTTATTTTAGCTTTGTCATGATTCATGATGCTTCACAGTTTCCAAATTACCCCCCCTCCCACCAACCCTGCTTTTAACCATTTTCGGGGGGTTAATGTCAGCAGTCTTTTATTCCTCTTGCTAACTTTGAACAAGTCACCCGGTGGATGGACTGACTTTATCTCTAGAGGCTATTGTTGCTGAAAATAGCTGCCATGTGTCCATTGTGTGCTGTTGGTTCTTTGTGCTCAGTATTGTTTGCTAATGAGAGGAGAGAATGTTCACCTGCTCACCTGACTAAAACACACACACACACACACACACGTACACACCAGTAACGACCGACAACATTCTTAGAAAGGATGAACACATGTCACGTGTACGGTTCTGCACGTAGGCTTGGACAATATTCCACCACAGAAGTCAGGGTTTTGTACTTTGCATTTTAAAATCGCATGAATTTTTGGCTTTACAGAGTGATTTGACAAAACATTAAAAAAAAAAAAAAAAAAATTCAACAACAAAAAAAAAAACAAAAACAGGAAAATTAGTAAGTCAAAAATGTCAGGCTGGATTTATGAATTCATTACATAATGTATGGATTAATGTGGAATAAAATAAAATTGTCATGTTAGGAGCAAGCTGAAAGTTTGTGTTAATGATATGAATTTCTTCTTTTTTTTTTTTCTTTTTTTGCCAGTGTGTGTTTGGCATACAAACAGGAGTGTATCAGCAATACAGAATTTAAACAGTGCAGACACAGATGAAAATTCTGCCACTGAGTGTACCATTGGATATATTCACACACATACATCCCTCATTACCTGTGCAAGCAAATATAGTCAAAACTACGCTTTCCATAAACGTTTTTTTCTTTCTTTTTTTTTTTAACCATAATAGTTCTTTTCTATAATGGATCTGAGTTTACTTTGAAATATCGAAAATCAATCGAAATGCATATAAACCTGAAGATGAAAGAACTATTGCTGTTTTCATGAACTTCTGTAAATGACTCATACACAATAGTAGGACTGCAACTGACAACTATTTTCATGGATGATCAATCCCTCAAATTATTTTCAGTCAGTAGTTTGGCCTATAAATTGTCACTTAATGTCAATCAGTGTTACCCAAAGGCCAAGATGATGTCCTCAAATGTCTTTTTTTGCCCACAACCCAAAGATATTCAATTTATTGTCATAGAAGAGGAAAGGAACAAAGAAAATATTCAGATTTAACAAGCTGGAATCAGAGAATTTAGCCTGTTTTCTCTAGAAAACTACTCAGACTGATTAACTGATTACTGGTGGTTAATTTAATAATTGATCAGTCATTTCAGCTTTACATGATATGACTGGAAGAGCGGAAATGTTTAGGCTGTATAGTATAATCTGGCTCACAATTTGCATCAGAATGAGCCTATTTAATACAGACGCTGAAACCACAATCTGAAGTTGCAGAGGGCTAACTTTAAAACTATTGTGATATTTAACACAGCAGTTTTCTGCTGTCAGCACATTAAAGGGAAATGGCACTAATTTCACACATTAAGGTGTGTTTGCAGACGAAGGGGAGTACTCCTGCAAATGTAAATGAAAAATAAAACTATACTTACTTATACTTGTGGGTCCAGAAAAAGCTTCACAATTCTAATTGCTGCAACCATAAATCACTGAAGATTGCAAGTTGATTCAGTTTCATTCATTTCACTGACTCAGATGCATCAAACAGTGACTATGGTCCAGCTAAAACTAGAGTTAACCAACCGTAAACAAGGTTAATGTTCAGGTACTCTGCACACTTCCTCCAGTTAAATTACCTCTTTGCATTACATTTCGAGTTTTGGACTGCATTTACAGGCTGCAGAAAGGCTGTCAGACAGTCATCAGCCTCTGCCTCCAGAGATCCCAGTGTGGGATGACTCTCCAGCCACCAAATCCTCTGATGATACTCTTGAGTAGCACACTGGGGAATCGGTCAGGTGGTGCAATTAGCAGCCAGATCATTTGAATCTGAGACAGCCAGAATAACTCGGCCAGCTCGAAATCTCATAACAGAGGAAGTCAGAGAGCTTGTGTGGACCAACTGTGTAGAGGCAGTATGAAAACATGCTACATACATGCAACTGGCAGCTTTCTGTGTACTTTAAAAGCAGAAGAGTAAAACCACGCTTGCTTTTGAGATGAACCCATCCTTAGTGATACTGTCTGTCACTGAGGACAAATTAATGATTTTTTTAACACTAAATAGATGCGACAAAAGGTGGGCAAACTCCGTAGTGTCAGAACTACATTAAAACACCTTAGAAATTGAACTGAATACCACAATTGTTAGGAGAAAAATGATTTGTAGAGTATTTAACTGCGTGATTAGTATCTAGAAAGCAGAAAATAAAATATGGTTCTACCAATTTGCTGCCAGTTCTTACCAACTGCAGTGCACATAGGGGAAAGAAAAGGTGCATACTGGTAGTGATTGAACAAATTTTAATCTGTACATCGTATTTAAAAACACACTCCCACTAATTCTGAAAATTACTCACAAATCTGGACAAATCAAGGATGCCTGTAAAAAAAGTTATATTCAGGTCAGACTTTTAATCAGATGATAACGGAAGCAAATTTTACAAGAACCCAGAAACCCTGCTCAACATTTCTTTTTTTCTTTTTTTTTTTTAAAATTGTCTGTGTTTGTCCTGCTCTTTGCGATTTGTCTCCTCCTGTTTGCAGGCAGAACGAGGTGCTGTGGAGAGAAGTGGTTTCACTGAGGCAGAACCACACACAGCAGCAGAAAGTCATGAACAAGGTGAGTCAGTGTGTCTGTGCAGCACCAGCAACAAGCCATATTCATGTCAACAAGCCCCATTCTGCATGATGATTATTTATTACTTTTAAACTTGAAGTAAATTATTTTGCTGAATCCTGTTTTTACTCAAGTATTTTGTGTTTTTACTGTTTTTTTTTGTAGCAATTTGAGATATCAGGCACATTTTCCAGCAGTCATAAAAAAACTGGATTGTCATTAGTTGCATTGCTGACTCTTTCATCAGTGTTGAGTATTTTACTAGGCCACAACTGTCAAAGACAACAACGTTAAGGGGATTTTTTTTAAAGACTGTATTCAACATTACAAAAGTAACTGCAAAAAATTCAATGTAAAAGTGCATCTTAAAAGAGCACTTCCTATTTCAGTGACAGAAGCATTGCACAAATATTGATAAAATTGTCAAAAACGAATGCTGTTTAAGGAGGTTATTCCTCACATTATGATTTCATTGGCACCCCAGATTCTTCCTCATCCGACCCACAGAAAACTGACCCAGGAATTAGCCTGACTCTCCTGTGAGCACATCTGGACCACATACAGCACCTAACCTTTGTTCTAAACCTGCAGTGATTACAGCCCGTGGATTAACTTACTATGCACAATGCAAGAACACCAAAAAATCCAAAAAGGCACATTCAGCAACGTTTAATCTGAAAAATTCCTCTTGTTTTTTTTTGTTTTGTTTTGTTTTGTTTTGAAGCCAGAGCAGCTGGTGTGAGGTGTAGGTCATGGGATGAGTTGACACACGGCAGCTCATTTAGTTTCACAGCAGGAGCAATAAAGGAGCATCAGCGCTTTCACAGCACATTTAATTCATTAAAGGATGACTCTTTATGTGTCACAGTATTTCCTCATAACTTAAAACATTTCTAATTTTTCACACAAGTAAATCCTGCTACGGTTTTTCAAACGGAACAAACTTTGAGCGCAAAATGCTCTCAATCTAACTGACTCATCATTCTTTATTGCTCTCATTTGTTTGTCTTACAGCTGCACTTCCAAGTTCAGTGTCTTGAACATGACATCTGCTAGTTTACGGGTCTGTTAACTATTTTATGGTATTTGGGACAGCTCACTTGTTTTCAGTTTTGCTGCCATGAAATTACAGATATCAAAGAGCCCTTGATTTAGATTTTATTTGTCATTACTGCTATTAAAGACCCTATCTGATGAAAGATTTTTTTTACCTTTTTAATGCATCCATGTTGCATTTTTATATGCTTGAAGACACATCATGAGAAAACTAACCTAAATCTACCGAAAGTTACAACCTACAGATGAATATCCGTCGACTTACAGTTGAATTACTATTGTACAGAGATGTTTTCCAACTCTATGCATGGTTGAATTACTTCACTAAAACAACATGTCATTGTGTAGTGTACATCAGTTTTAAAGAGTTGAAGAGGTGAGCTGGTGTGCTGAGCTGCAGCGAGTGAATAGAGGCTGATATAGAGTTACATCTAAGGGATTCATTTTTACAGAAAAAGAAAATATGAGAATATGTATGAAATATGCAGTTTTGATACATAGAAAGAAGGGGTTTAATCAATAAAAGGAAAGGGCCTTTAAAAGTAAAATTAATAACAGGAATAAGAAAACTGCTCTTCTCTTCTTTTGATTTGTTTTACAGCAATTGGCTTTAGAGAGACAGTTTTCCCTTTCTGATCATTGAGTTAAAGTGAATAAAGTTCATAATATTACTACCCCATGCCTCAAATAGGACACAACAGCATGCATGATTTTGTATTTATTAAATTTGATTAGTAATGTATCAGCTTTGTTCATGAATCATACACACAAGCCATGATGAAAAGAATAGAAATGCACAGGAAAAAAAACTCCAAAATTTCACAAATCACGTGTATAAGGGGGGACTCTGTGGTTCACACCCCGCCTTTTCCTACTTTAGCATTCAAGAATGGAAACATGACACCATATGTGTGATTTTTTTATTTCCTCCATGTGTGAGAGGATGCTGATTCATGCTGTGCTTTTTCTCTGTTTGCCAGCTGATTCAGTTTCTGTTCAGCCAGATGCAGTCCAACACACCCAGCACTGTGGGCCTAAAGAGAAAGCTGTAAGTACACACACACACGCACACACACACACACACACATGCACACACACACACAGTGGAGCAATCAACAAAAGTGAGACAAACAGGGCCACAGTGGGGTAGAGGGAAGGGCTGGCTCAGCTGACAAACTGAACAATCTAACTCAACAAACGCTGTGAATGGAGACAAGTGCTGAATCAGTCAGTCAGACTCACACTCACACACACACACACACACACACTCACACACACACACACACACACACACATTCACAGAGTGTGAAGGCAGAGCAGAGTGCATGACCCTGCTGCAGCCTGTGTGTGTAAAACGCTGGTTCAGCTTTGTTGCTGAGAGTGAACAAGGCCAACATGAGAAAGAAAAGGCACACTGGGGCACAAAAACGCCAAAGAAATGTGTATTTCTGGGTCAGGACTAATGATTTACAGACATAGACACATGGCTTTCTTTCTTTCTTTCTTTCACACACGTCCTGAGTGTCCACAATGTGCGTTTAGCGTCTTTGTGCTGTCGACCACCTCTCATGAGTCATTCACCCCGTCACGCTCTTCCATCATTTCCTATCACATATTCACAGTCTGAAAAGCTATCCAAAAAATGGAAAACAAACAAACCAAAAAGGAAGATCATCAGCCACATTAGCAGCTCAGTGGTGCTTTAAATATCAATGTCAGCAACTAATGCTAATGTGTTTTCATAGAAAATATTAGCACATTGATGCACAGCTGTGTCTGTGACTAGGGTTAAACAATTAATTGAAACATTAGCAAAATTGCAATATCAAAATTGCAGCTGCGATTTTGAACGTGTCACAACATAGTATCATTATCATTATAAATCAAGCATACAAATCATATTCCTCACACATACAATAACAGGTGTGTTTACTGCAGCAAATATAACATCATCATGTTATTATTTCAGTGGAAAACAAATGCAAAATTTGCTCTTCTGACTGAATTTTCCACTATCTCAGTTTAGCATGTTAGCATGTGTTCACAAAGTGCAATAGAAGTAGGAATGCCATCAGTTTTGCGCTGATTTAGTAAGAAACTAAAATTTTTGGGATCACCAAAGTCCAAAGATGAGCAAAGGTGCTGTGAAGGTGTTTCAGTCTGCCAGCTGTTCCTGAAGCCGTGCTGTTGTTAGCGTGGCTTAAAGTTTACATGCAAACTTACTGTCAGGATATCTGGTGGAATTTTTGAGTACCATCACGCGCAACTGAGAAATAAGAAGCCGACCTTTTATAAATATCGTCATGCATTTGAAATTATCTGACAGTTACATTCGCATTGATAATGATAGGATAAACAGAAAAATTCAACATTTGCACAATTTAGCACCCTCAAAAGCAGGAAAAATACCAGAAATAAATTGAACAGATGTCCGCGTCAGTAATGGGTTCTACGTGGTAATTAGTCAGCACTCTGGTGATTCTGTTCCGCTGTCATTGCCTCTGTAAAGCTGTTATGAGTCCAGATGTGTAACTGGCTGACAACTAATGTTCCCTCCAGGCCTTTAATGTTGGACGACGGCTCTCCCAGCCCTCCTGCCTCCAAGTTCAGCCATAGTCACACGATGGAGCCCATGCATGAGCCCTTCTACATCCAGTCGGTGAGAAAACACGCAAGTTACATCCCTAATGTCTAACAAATATACACCTCAAGTCCAGTGACGATGTGTTACAGCAGTTAGATCTTAATTTTCGTCATGTATCGACTTGTTTGTAGACTTTTTTTTTACCCCTCATAACATTGTCATTAATACTCTATTGCCTTCCTCAATGACACATTTTGCTCCAGACTTTAATTAGTAAACTATTGTGCTGCTGTTGACCTTCCACATTCAGCACAAATGATGCTGGCAGCCACACCTACTCTGAAGTTACTGGCTGGCCTTTCTAATTACCATGTTGGGACTTTTTCTTCAAAGTCATTTGATTTAGCACACATCACTCCTCATGCAGAAGTAACCACATTCATCATATCTAAATTTAAAGCCCACTTGCCACATGATTTTCCCTGTGAATATATTATCTGGACATATGTCTCCTCTAACACCCTGGCACCAGCTGTTATGGTAGATAAACACTAGAGGGAAGCAATGTGCAGTGACAGATCTGAACAGCTACTGATGTGCTTTACAGTTATAAAACTACACCTTGAATGAAAGTGAATTGACTTTTTGTGTTCTGGTTTGCCAAGGACTGTCACATAAGTGTTTCACTATAAAGGGGTGAGGCTGAGGAAGGTTTAGCAACCTCATACTGAACAGATAAGAAGGTGGTAATGCCTTCTTTTTATGCATTCCACTATCTGTATGTACATTTTCCCTATTAAGTAGCTTTAATGTTGTTCAGATCACCTCATTTCTCATTGATTGACAGCAACGACATGGTCCCGCTCTTCGTTAAAATCTATATGATGATGACGCGCAAAAATGATGCACAGCACACATTTGTGCAAACCAACCTCACCAGTGGGACAGTGTGTTGTGAAGTCAAAGCTAAATATTTTATGTCAGAATGTTCCTACACAGACCATACATGACATCAGATGTACATTCTGTCTTCACCTGAGCTTCAAACAGTGAAAGGGTAACATTCACTTTAATCCAAGGCTTATCTGTCAACTGTGAATGTTAGTTTTTATGCGTGTCTATGTTTCAAATTTATTCTTAAATAAATACAAAAATGAATCTGCAGTCTAATAGATTTAAATATGTCATTATAGGGTAATTTTAACAGCTGTGATGACGGTTAGTGCTACACTGCTAAACCAGGCTAATAAGCCAAATGTGTTTAGCTGCTTGCATCTTGTCTTTCTTTAGATTAGGTGTTGTCTCGTTTAATTGTGTTAAATATCAAAATGAATCACAAAGATGTCGTTTTACACCAGAGGTTGAAAAAGTACTCTGATCTTTTACTTATGTAAAAATATTAATACCACAGTGTAGAAATACTCCTTTAGAAGTAAAAGCCATGCATTTAAATGTATACTTGAGTGTTAGCACAAAAATACGTTTAAAGGACTAAAAGAACTCATCATGCAGAATGATGTATTTCAAAATAAAGGACATTATTGTTGCAAAAATGTGTTTATCACATTAATCTTAAAGAGGGTGAAGATGATTTAACTGCTTTATACAGTTTATCTATTGGGTAGCTTATGAATTTCCCCTCGCAGATCAAAGAACATTTGTGATGAGCTTTTATATATTTTGCGTTATTATGCAAAATCTGCGATGTAACTAGTAACCAAAGTTATCAAAAAATGTACTGGTGTAAAAAGCACGATATTTGCCTCTGAATTATTGTGATGTAGAAGTATAAGGTAGGAGAAAATGGAAACAGGAGTGCAAAATTGTACAGTATTTGAGTTAATGTACTCGGTTACTTTCAACTGCTGTTCTATATGAAAGGATTTTTCAATTATAGAGAATCTTACGGGAGGAAAAAGTACCTTAACGGAAATTGTAGCTAAACCTAGTTGTGTAGTTGTTTGTTTCTCTGTGTTGAGCGTATATACTGAGTAGCAACTGAGCTGCCTTTGTAAAGGCTTGCAACTTGATGAAAATGGTGTTTTTTCAGGAAAAAAACAGGCCTGATCATTTTACAAGATATGAACCGATTTTGGTCTTAGAGTACCAAGTATGTTAGTCATTTGTTTAATAAGACAGTAGGTCTATTGTAAACGTGATGTTTTGGTACTAAAAACATACAAGCAGCATAATGTAATCATGAACAGAATCATAATAGAGCTTTTCCTGGAGTAGGAAACGCAAAGCAAACACATCTTCTCTTTGCCCTCAGCCATCCAGTGATACTGCTTCCTGCTCCACCAGCGGGCTGACAGGAGGACCAATCATATCAGACGTTACTGACATGTCTCAGGCCAGCATGGCCCTTCAGATGCAGTCTGATGAAACCAGGTGAGTGAGGCAGTGAAACACCATTATTTTCTGTGATAAAAGTCTACAGTACATTGCAGCTTCTATCACAGTGTATTATATCATAATATAATATTTTCCGGGCCCACAGTCATTACTTCTGACACACAGTATTGACTCTACTGACAGGGAGAAGTGCATGATGCTTATTAAAGAAGAGCCTGTGAGTCCAGGTGTGAGAGGAGGAAAAGGAGGCAGTGTAGGAGGAGGAGAGGCTGTAGCGCTGGCCTCCTCTTGTGAGGTTTGCTCCTCCGAACCCCCCGTCCTCCCCGTCGCAATGGTCCAGTCTGTTCTGGAGGGGAGGGGCTCAGCGGCCTCGATGGGGGAGAGGAGGAGTAAGAGGCCTGCCCTGGACAGGTAAGAGCTCACAGGTGGACATAGAGGATACAATGCACATTTGGATGTTTGCACAGAAACAAAAACTGCACAATGATGTAAGAGGTGTATGTCTGTGTGTGTGTATAGTCATATTGCATATTACTGTGTGTGCGCAGAGTGGAGGTTTCAGACACGGTGGAGAACGTAGACATGAGCCTGGAGGAGCTGCAGCAGCTTCTGCTCAGGAGCCATCAGCAGAACACTGTGGAAGCCGGAACCAGCGCTGTCATGGATGTCAGTAGCTCCGCACTGTACATTAACACATGCAGAGACACATGCATGAAATGTCAAACTGGCTGGCTAGGGAACTGAGTTATTGCTTAATACTGATCCGAGTGTGTTTACTTCCTCCTAGCCTTTCAGTTTAAGCCTGCCTCTGACTGAGTGGAACTTCACAGAGATGGAGTCCAACCTCAAATCAGTAAGTGTGACAACAGTTTGACTTCTATAGTCTGTAGAGCAGAATCACGCTACATGCTGGCAGGTTCTCTTGTTTCACTGCTATACTGAATAACATCCCCTTACTTATTATATTACTCCCTGCTAATTGAGGATTATAATGACATTATAGAGGACTCTGGGTTAAACACAAGGCTCTCTGGTTAGCTGAAGGTCTTCTGAAGACAAAAAGACTGTAACTACTAAAAAAAAGCAGCACTGAGCATGTCTTGTACTCTCTTGTACTCTCATTGCTTGCAGCAGTAACGTCCGTCCTCTCCAGATTCGTCTTTAAACCTGCAATTTTACTTTCTGACAACTTGGAATCACTGCAACAAGCGGTAAACACAACACTGACATATGGTTGGTGCGATGAATGTGTTGGAAAACAGTTGTCTACTCAGCATTAGCATCCTTTCCGAGTTGTGTTTATGGCCATTTGATGCATTTATCAAAGACTATGGCCTGCTTGCCTAAACTGAAAATGACTGAAATTAGATCAGTGAGACTAAAGCAAAACAGCAAAGTTACAGGCTATGAAATTTTTAAAAATCACTCCAATCTGCTTAAACATGCTGTCGATCTGGTTCATAATTCAACACTTTTCATGTAATTTTTTTAAGGCCCTGTTAAAATAAAAGATTCATCCACATTTTTTGCATACTGTGCAAAATCTATGTGGTGTCACTGAGTGGCGCTTCACCTTAAAGGGTCATTCAGACCGAAAATAGCGCTGTATTTTTAAAATGCATTGGTGTGCACATTCTGGTGCATGTCCACTTTGAGTAACGCATACATGAACTTTAGGGTTCATCAGATGCCCAAACATTTCTCAGTGCTGTTGCAAAACCCAGTTGTATTGGCAACAGTCATAATAATTTGAACATCTCTTATGTATACATGATTTTTTTTTAAAGTTGTAAAGAAATCTACCGTGGACTTGCACATATTTGATCAGCCTGTGCCACCTACCGCATCAACTCTTATCTTACTGAAGGGATCTATGTTTATTTCACCAGTGATGGGTCTGAACACAACTTTAGACCATTGACAGAAGATCCTTTCAGTCTTGTTCTTCTTTCTGTGAATGTGGCAGCATCTGAACATCTGTGCCTTATGTCTGAACGAACATCCGGGTCACTTTTCCAAAAAAGTCACTCTCAACTCAGTTGAATCTATTAACATTTTTGTATCACTTTCAACATGGCACCAGTCTGAACATGAGCAACATACTCAAGATCTTCTCAACATTTTAGTATCAATACTGGTCTAAAAAAAAAATACTGAGAGCACAAAAGATACAGTTTGCATGCCAGAAACACCTTTCTTATTCTGAAATGTCCACAAGAACAAAGCTTAACTGCAATAAAGACAGGTCAGATTATTGAGGCTTATAGATAGGTATTGACCAAACATCAACAGAACAGTTTGTTGCTTCCAGTTGCTTGTAGGAGTCTTTCATCTGAGTTCATTAAACACCTGCAAGGATCCATAGCATCCCTAAAACTAGAGAGATTTGCACACATTTATGCGCATGGAACAATAGCAGTATCTGCATTAATTACTTAAAACTATAATTTATGCCAGATACGGGGAAAGGATTAGTTAGAATGTTTGTTAGATTTGTTAGAACCTACCTAATTTACTTTTCTTCACCGTAGACAGGTGAGCTATCACACATAAAGTTAGTTTATAAGTGGCCTCCCTCAGGCTGAGTCCCAACCTTCATTATAGCTGTCAGACTATGTTCACTTTACTAAAGGTGGTAGTTAATCAGGGCAGCGCAGTGACTTGGTGGTTAGCATTTTTGCCTTGCAGATAGAAGATCCCCAGTTTGCATTCCGGTCTTCCAGGATCTTTCTGCATGGAGTTTACAAGTTCTTCCTGTGCATACATGGGTTTTCTACGGGTATTCCAGCTTCTTCCCAAAGTCCAAAAACATGCTCAGGTTTATTGGTATTTCTAAATTGCCTGTAGGTGTGAAAGTGAGTGTGATTGTTTGTCTCTATATGTAGTCCTGCGATAGACTGGCGACTTGTCCAGGGTCAGCTGGGATAGACTCCAGCACCCCCACAACCCTAATGAGGATTAAGCAGTGTATAGAAAATGGATGGATAAATAGTAGTTAATCGGCACACATGGACAGAATTATCAGGAAATCTTAAATAAACCACTCTATTACTTGTTTGGACAGTTTAATAAGTTGCTATCATTCAGATTTAGTCATCTGATGCACTGTTCAGTCTCACATATCTGACAAATAATGCTCTCTATCACTGTGATGGGTCTGGCTGAATGAAGGTGAGGAACATCAAAATAAAGTGACCATGTCTGAATGACAGAATGCTGTCACCTAAACAGACTGATGACCCAACGATGTTACATGAAGAGTTGCACTGGTACAAAATAGTCAGTTGTGTAACCGAGAAAGGATCCAGTACAGTACAAACAGGGGCACCACTAAAAACTCACACTTCTCTGCTGATGCTTTTTACTTGCAGTTTTAGAGCGCTCAGTGCTAAAACTACATCCTCCCAAAGTCCATTTTTCTGGCCATCTTGCCCTGAACAGAGAGGATGGTGAAGCTGTTCAATCAGTCTTGACATACTGTGGACCTCAAACAGTTTTTCGTGTGAATCACCCTGTGAAAATCTCCTGCTAACAGCAACTATCACAAGAAGTGTTCAAAACAGCTTATTGATATTCAGAACCTCTCCAAAAATCCTTTGCATCTGCATTTCCAAGATTACTTTGAAGAGAAGTTAGGTGGGAACTCTGTGCCATGAAATGATGACAGATGGGTTTTTTTTTCAAATCAGTGGATACTTGTTTGCCTGAAAAGAAATATGTGAAATTCGTCCTCGTGGTTTGACTCTTAATGTCAAACAGCAGCTACTTCCTCATTGAATCCTACCGACTTCACTGTTGCGCCATTAAACACAGCGTTGCGAGACACAACAGCTGCACTCTCCCTGAACTGCCCTCTTCAGCTGCCTCATAATGAAAGTGTTTTCTTTTCCCGTGTTGCTTCATGCGTTGAGGAATTGGGATGCAACACCTGTCACATTTGTCACAAGAGTGGTTTCAGATATTGAACCCCTTCCATTATGTAGTCTTCAGTGTTGGTTCCACCTCTATCAAGAGAACCATTTTTATTAGCGCACTGCAATATTTTAAGACCAACAGTATGGAAGACGGTTGACTGACACACTTCAAGTATTTGCCAGTTTTATCTTATCCTGCATCACTGGGCAGCTATAGCTCTATTGGAAGAGTGAGTCTTCTGCTAATCATAAGCTTTGACTCCCTGCCCCTCCACGTGAAAAAGTATTTTGGGGCAAGACACTGAATATTTCACAATGGTGATCACCTTGGATGGCAGCTTCCCCACCGCTGGTGTGCAAATGGATGAATGAGAAACACAATGTGAAGCAGTTAAGGAAGGTGAAAGAACAACAACCACAAACTGGCATAAAAATCCAGGCCCAGGCACTCAAAGTGGGAAAAGTAAAAAGTCTATGTTTTAGTGGGCTAGTGACATTTAAAAACACACCAATGCATGCAGGTTTGTGCCTTTGTCAGGTTGTGCACACTCAAAGCAACAGACTGAGTAATTACACTTGCAATTATCACAGGTTTGCAGGACTGAGTACATAAATCATTTTCTTTCTGGTCTCTAGGGGCATCATGCAACAAAAACCACTTTCCCATATGGATCGTGCACAATAAGGAGAAAAAGCAGATCAACATCAATCAATAAGATAAAAACTACAAATACAAGCAAAAACAATGCAAATATATAGAGTCATGAATGATAATATCAAACTGAGGAAATTTTATAAGGAAAAAATAATAATCTTTAAGGACTATCAACTGAAGGAGAAAAAGACCCAAAAGCCCTGACTTGCCACTCAGATAATGACAGTAAGAAAAGTGAAAGATCAAAATCCTCATTCAGACCATGATAACTTATGGTCTCAGAGGGATAGATCCAATATGCCTCACTTTGTTTGAGGCGTTTGATTTTATCCTCACCCCCGGCACCAAAGCTAATAACTTCAATATCTCTTGGGGTTGAATCACACCCATGATGTGTTTCTGTGTTGTATTTGGCCACAGCGTAGTTTAGATTTCCAATACCAACAGTATGCCTGGCTTCTGCCACTGTCCCTAAGACTCATTTTAGTGATGCCTACACAGAAACAGCCTCAAATGCATTCAGGTTTCTACACAATATGGGTACCTTTACAATTTATGGAAATGGTGATAGGATGAGTTCTGTTACTAAACACATCTCTAAAGTGTCACTTTTCAGCATATTCTAACAATAATTGCAGTTACTACAGCATAAATTACCCAGCCCAATCAAGTGTAATATTCAGGAGCAGCAATGCAACCCCTGACTAGTTCATCTTTTATCACCAGAGTCCTTATTAAAGTGTCCTTCTCAATGATATTCCAGGTTTTCATTATAATATGTTTAATCCGGACAGCTTCCTTGCTGTCGCATGTAACGTGGTGAGATTTCTGAGTTTGCAAAGTGGTTTGGAGATCAGATTGAAAGGTGTTTTATGTGCTTTACTATCAATTTGTTGGGTTCCATGTGGAGAAGATGCTGTCAGAGCAGTTTGAGAAGCCTTGAATATCAAAATAATTTTGTTTTAATGCAGTATTAGTAAATGTTTTTTATTGAGTTTTAACCAAGGTGTTGGTTATACAGTATAAACTCTTTATTTTAAAAAAAAAAAAAAAAAAAACCTACTGGTTCTGCAAAGAGTGATATAGATTTTCCCTTTGGCTCATCTTTTTGCAGGACTTCATGTACAAGTCGATCATACCATTATGGCACATTATCCAGAGCTGTAGTTATCCTCTAAAATAGAGCTGATTTCTCCTCAATCTCTGTTTGGTTTTATTTGTGCAGCTGACAGTCAATACTACTCCCAGTAATTACTGTACTGCAGGTTTTTCTGCTTTCAATCACACTAAGCGACTCAGTGTGCGCCTCAGTTTACCGTATACTGTGTCATTTACCCAAAGACCCACTCTGTTCATCATGAACATCTCTTTTCTGAACATGTTCCAGTCAGATTCCTTTCGCTGCTGTTATACACTGAACTGTACTCAAGAAATGTAATGGATATTCATTTATATGTAAATGTCCTGCACTTTAGCTTTTAGGAGGGTAGAAAGTACAACTAGGAAGCTGAGTGGCTGCAGCATATTCACTGAAATTACCCAAAATAATGACTTTGCTATTAGCTGCCTGTGTTGCTTTTGTTGTTCTTTATTTTCAGTATTTAATATTTCAATATGATCAATTCAGGATAACACCAAAGGGGTTACATCTAAGTCCTGGTGTTCAGTTATAATCCAGTATTTCATAACTTTACACTTTAAATGTAAACTATTATCACAAAGTACATTGCATATCTTTGAAAATGCTTCCCTGCATACATAAACAACTAAATGATTGATGAACGTGCATTGTCACAACGTTGTACTGTACTTGTCTAAATGCATTTGTCATGTACACACACATTGTATGCACACATGTTTTATTATTTGCTATAAAACACAGAGTCACCACAGGGCTTTAGGTAATTAATCTGTGTTTTCTGTCACAGTACATGTTCCAGAGCCAGGAAGCAGAGGCCTTTCCACCTGCCGGCTGTGAGGAGCAATGAAATTGTGCTGTGGACTGAAGTGGAAGGTACCAATTTCACGATATATTTAAGACGTTTAAATTAACAGATCCTATATGTTGGTTAATTAAACTAAGGAATTTGTTTTTGTATTAACTGGATTGAATTTACAGTGTTGTCACAACAGGAAGGGATGATTATATCAACTAAGATTTGAATTAAAACAGATTTGTAAAAAACACCAATACCTGTATTGTGTTTAATGACAAATGAGCACTGTACCTCACCCTTACTGGTAAAAATAGTGTCCTAAGTTTAGTTTCAACCTAGAGTTACACATTAATCAGTTAACTGTTGTTTTCCCTCAGTTCCTTCACGTCATGCATAAATATGTAGGAGCTGTTCTTGCACACAGACAGACTCTGTCATCTTTTCTTGTTTCTCTCCTCAGGCCACAGAAGCTGCTGTTAGACTCATTATTCCACCCTGCATGAGTTCGATCCCAAGGCCCTGCCAGGCTGTTTCCTACACGTGGCTTTATTTTAATTCTTTACACATCCACATGCCTACTAAATAAATAGGCCTGTATAGATGAGCTGATCAGAGCTTATGTCTTCTGGTTAGCTGACTGCCATGCATCCATCAGCTGTCTGCTCTGTGGGCATGACCTACATAGGAAAAGATGCTGGTCGAAGTTTTTCATAGTTAACCAAACAAGTGTGTTATGACCTGATTATATCCAGACTCCAATACTAAGCCAGCTGGATGCAGACAGTGCATTCTTGGCTCCTGCACTTTAGTCTTTGTGTGAGAGGGAGTTCCTGCTTGTAGAGGTGACTTTTTCTTCCTATAAAAACCACGGATGTATAGAAACCATTTTTTTGTAGGATTTTAGCCTGATACCAAAGATACTTTATTTGTATCCAAGAGCAAACTTTGACAGAATAGTCACTGTGAAAAGCAATCTTGGGGGGCAATGTAGCATATTTTACAAGTTATGTGATTTTTTTTTTTTCAATCTGTGCAAGGCTGTAGAAACTTTTGAAGGCTTCCTACATACTTCATGCATTATAAATCATGATACATGTTTAGATCAATGAGAGGTGTGTCAGCCTTTGAGATACAAAAGGATTCTCTGTCAAAAATATGGATTGAAGCCATGCTACAATCCATTGACAACCTTTTTTATTTTTTTTTTTAAAGAAGATCACAACAGGATGTTCAACACACACACTCATCTAATGTATCTTTGCACAGGCCTGACTTGTAGCCAGAGACTTTGAGTTTATTAGAGTTATTTCTCTTCTGTCCATTTAAATGTGAAGTTTCAAGCAAATATGAAAACATAGACTTCTCATTTGACAAAAGCATGAACACTACTGCATTTTTGCACAAGTTATATGTAGTTTTGATGACAGGTCATTTATTTCTTGTTTGTAGACTACCAAGGCTCTGTGTGCTCGATACATGCTTGTCTGAAAGAGATATCGGCCTCGATGGTTTCCAAAAGCAAAATCTTTCATCTCAGAGCCAAGAGGGCTTTGAATGTCACTGCAGTTGCATCTGGAACAAATGCTACACACTGACTCAAGACTTTCACAAGTATCCATAAAGCATAAAAATCCTGATAAAAACCATTGCCTATATACAAAGATGGACAAAAGACATCATACATAGATTTCCTGAACGGTAGTTTTGAAGTTCGGTGTTCCAGTTTTGGCTGTCGCCATCTTGGAAATATCTACCTCTACTGGCTAATCCAAAAATGTGCAAAGAGGTGGAGCGCATGTAGAGTTGAGGCGGGCCATGGAAACGTCTCTGGGCAATGAACTGTCCTGGGATCGTGCCCACCTATTCTTCAAAAGCGACCACGCCCTTAATTATGCAGGAATTTTTTTCTTTAATCCAATCCAACCATCCCTGCATGCTTGTCGTGAATGTGGAAATTAGCTATAGAGACCAAAATAAATTTTTGTTCCAGGCCGTAAACATGATTATTTTTGCTGTAAAGCTCTATATTTTAACATGGGGGTCTATAGGGGTTGACTCACTTTTGGAACCGGTCTCAAGTGGCCATTCAAGGAACTGCAGTTTTTGGTACCTGGATAAAACCAGCATCCCACTGTCAAGACAGCTGGGTTTCACGCTTTTCATATAAGAACATTATTTAATACTCAACAGTCCAGGAGCCAGTCTTTCATTAGATTGCATTATGGTTGACTTTGTTTCATTAAATGTATGGTGGGGTGGTTACTTGAGAATTTAATCTGTTATAGAATCATGAATACCTGCTTGATGAAATGCATATTAATTCTCTGGATTCTTAAAATAATTTATAAATGATGATGCCATTTGATGTAAAACATTAGTCCTCAGCGCTGGTTGCAGGCAACAGTTTAAACTTAGTGCTATATTTAATTCTGGGAAATTTCCTGCAGATAAATTGAATTGTGCAATACTGTACAGAACTGTGAGAGCTCACAAAATTGCAATACATGGATGACCATAGGAATGTAGGAAACAGCAGCTGTGAGTGGTGGACTGGAACACACCATAGTAAGATGCACTGCAGAAGGATAATGTTAGCCTGCAACGCTAAAAGCCCTGCTATTCACTTTGAGCCAGACAAAAGCCTCAAATTGCAGTTACATTACTGGGGAAGTACTTGTCGGCTGCAGTGGAGCCTACAGCTAGGCTCCAACCAGGCCACAGCTGCTCTTTGAACTGTCTGGTAGTTATGCCGTAACCTTTTAACTCAGAACTATTAATGCAGCTTTAGGATTGCATTTTTGCATGAAAGATCTATCGATTTTTGTCTCCCATGTGAATGTAAAAGCTTCAACCAACTGACCATCAGGGCTCCATGCTGCATGATGCTTGCATGGCTAAATAAAACATGCAGAAGTTTGGATTAGCTTTGTGAACATGGCTAAGGATTCTTCTTTTGAATTTGTCAAGGTGTGCTCATTATTAATGTTATAAACTCTAAAATTGATTTCAATTTGGCACAGTGTGGTTCTGCAAAAGCTTGACAAGACATTATACAGTTACAAGTGAGGTTTTAGTAAGTCAAATATAGGACACAATACGTAAAAACTTTGCAGATTTGCCTTAAGATTATCTTGAGTTTTCCAGTTTAGAAGCTAATGCTAACTGCCCTGCAGGCTAACATTTTTTGTAGCTCCTTCTCTGTGCATGCTTTGGGGAAAAGGGAGGAAAAGCAAGCTGTGGTGTATGACAAGTGAAATTGCACTAAAAATCACAGTTGTATGATATTTGAGAGCATACAGTACATTTTAGACATAGCATTTATTCTTGTTCCTCATGACAATATGAGTGTTAATGACTTTTTTCAAGGAGTGATGAATACACACATTCAGTTGCTGTTGTGTTCTTAATTTATTCTGTTTTCCATTTTAATCATTTGCACTTGAAATGAATGGATGTGTGTTCAAATGACATTTATGCTTGTCAGGATTGCAAATAGATAAGGAAGTATTTGTGTTCGATGAGTGAAAAGATCTCTGCTGTAACAAAGCCTGGCATCCCAAAAGCACCTCTGCATTATGAACGGATGACAAAAAGATCTGCATTTAAATACACGTTGCATTCATTAGCCAATTACAGACAGCCGACCTTTTCCTGTTCTGTTAATACACAGATGATCTTAGTGCTTAGATGCTTTTGAAAGTGGGCCACATTCTGCTGAAAATGTGAATTGTTTTAAATGGATTTTTTTTTTTTTTTGCAAAGACTAAAGTGTATTGTTACAGAGGGTCAAAGAAACTGAAAATGTATCCCACCTGTGTATGAAATATTTAAGTGGTTAATACCAAATAAAAGTTAAAAACAAGACATTGGTTATTTCTCTGAAGTGCATTTTCTGAGCATTTACTATTTGAAACTGAATGTTTTTGTGCATCATACCATTTGCTACACCCCACTCCTCAAGCAGAGATTGCCAAGCTTAGCAAATGGCACAGCAGGTCTGCTGAGCTTGGGAATTCTCCACATGCTATTTTTAAAAAAAGCAAGAACACAAGTGTGAAAAATGCATTAAAGGTATATTATGCAGGATTTTACCAACAATCAGACTTATCTCTTCTCAATCATTATTAATGATCCATGCTCAGATTCTGCTCTCTACCTGTATTCTCTGATTTTCTTCATATTTTGCTGTATTTGTAGCATTTCCAAGCAATGTCCTGCAGCCGACATGTAAAGGTCGATTCATGGTTTGTTTTTGCCTCCACAAGTTTCTACAGGGGTCCACGTAACATGTGTCTCTGCAGACCCTTCTCTGGATGCCTGTAAGTGGCCCACAAGAGGAGGCAGCACAGACCGTATGCACTGGAAGCATGACAGCTGCATGTGCATCAGAAAAGCCAAATGGTGCTCAGAACAAGTGCTTTCGTGTTGAGAGACTGTATAAGGGGATTCTCTGTCATCCACACCATTAGACTTCATTGTTAAGAGAGTTGTAATTGAAGTAGGCGCAACTGGATTTTAGATTGGCATTGACTTCTAAATGTTTTCCATCGACTCTGCTCAAACACACGCAATAAGTTCTAAATAATAGCACTGACATGGTGCTTCAGCCAAACCTGTAATAACTGCTGTATCTTGTAAAAAGTCACAATCGACCTTTGAGAAACATCCACACAAACCCTGTGTGCTTTTTTGCTTAGTATGAGTGTGAATGTGAATCTGCTGTAGGCCAGTAATATTAGGAAGCCCAGATATGCGAACTGCATTGCTATATGTATATTTCTATTAGGTAAAGGTTAGAAAAAGCCTCTCTTGGAGATAACACATTCATTATGTGGGAGCTGACATTAGTGAAGGACAATACAAGCTACTACGGAAAAGTGTGAATCTACCTCCCAGCTACTTCTTTGACCTTTTCTCTGAATTTTAAGGATCTATTCTTGATGAAACTACAAAGGATTTCTAATAAAGAATCTGCCCACCATTGCAACATAAGAAAATCATGACCAGTAATGGTAATAAGGCCTTTCGAGTAACAAGTAAAAGTTTTCAGTGATCGAAAGTTCTGAATTATTTGCTGTAAAGTGTTGATTCATCTCTTGTGGGTAACACTATTGTTCGAACCCTTTCATCATCTCGGTCACAGACTAGTCCAGCATGAATGTTTGCACTTAACCAGTCTTGTCTCAGTCTGCATAATGACATTAATTAAACAGATAGCTCCAGATAACTGCTGTCTCCTATAACAGCACACCTCTGAAAACTTGCTTATGTGTCAGCTGCGACTTACGCTGCCGTTGCTTCAAACTCTAATCCACAAATTCTGAGCAGCACTGTACAAATAAAGTTATTATCTGCGCAGGGTTTATGATGACATCCAACAGAGGCCGTAATAACATCACACAATGTCAGAAAACTTTGGTAATGCCGTTTATCTTTTGTCCAGAGTACCAGCACTTTAAAACCTGCAAACCTGCACAGTACAGTGGCCCCTTTTATTTTAGATAGGCCTGCAATTGTGGTCCTTTAACAATGCTCACTTCCAAAGCTGCCAGACATCAGGACATTGCAGAGCTATATTTAGCAAAGGGTTAGTACAGTGTCATTTTGTTTGAAAGGACTTTTTGTCAAACATTCAACCTCAAGTCGCAAATCTCAAGAACTATGGTCATTTTTTTTACTGCTTCATGTAACATAAATCCACAACATTCTGCTATTATACTCATACTACTGTCTTTATGTAAATATATCTGTAGTCAGCAGTGTCTGGGAGCAACAGAAATGACTCGTGGCTTCACTTATAGACCAGTTTGGTGAGTTTATTCCCTTTACAATGACTTGCTATTCTCCTTAAAGCCAAGGATTAAATCAGATTTATTGTATATTAAGCATCCAGGGGTCCATGGGTCAGTTCCCAGCTGGTCATTCCTCCCTCCCTCCCTCTCTCTCCCTCTCTCTCTCTCTCTGTCTCTCTCTCTCTCTCTCTCCCTCCCTCTCTCTCTCTCTCTCTCTCTCTCTCTCTCTCTCTCTCTCTCTGCACATTTTTCTGCCGGTAACTCCAGAGTTAGATTACTGAACTGTGACAGAGGAACAGCAACAAAATGAGAAAATGTTGCATCAAAAGGAGTGTAACGTTTGAAAAATGGCTGCTTGATTGACAGAATGTAACTCAAACTGCTGAAGCTGAACATATTATTCTCTTCAGTGGAGTTTTGGAATTAATTCTTGCACAGAAATAGGTGTGTGGATTGCATTTTCCATTTCTCCGCAGACTGAATGAACATGAAGAACAAATAAAGCAGCAACATTTTAAATATTCACCAATCACCAAATGTTCAAAAATGTGAGCTGATTAGAATTTATTTAAAAATAATAAGCATGAATTCTTAAAAAGCATACCTTATTTCGCTAAACTTAGATATTGTTAAAATGTGCTGTTAAATATGGTAAAAGGTGAACAATACCCTGTGTTTAGAACTCAAAATTCAGTCATTAACAGTCATTTGTGCGTCTCTGTTGTTCCATGGTGTTTCTTTCTTCTCCTCAGGCTCTAACTGTGCAATTCATGACTCAGAATAAAGCAAAAAAAAAACAACATATATAGATACCTACGGGTGTGTTTTTAGAACAAACACTGCTTTCCACAGAATATGAAATGAAAGAAAGTGATGATAGGGTTTGAAAATGCCAAAACCTTCCAACTTTACAGAGACGGTGTTTTGACACTCGCTGACTGGAAATATAGAAGCCAGAAATATATAAATGCATAATCTCTTCTCTCAACTTGTGCATCTCTCAGGTTCTCTTCGTCTCATCTTCTTCTTGTTTCACGGAGCTCCACTCCTTCTCCGGTTATGCCTCTGATGTAGCATATCTTCCATTTGTGAATCCTCCAAATTAGATTTCCTCCCTTTTAACCAGCCATCAACCTGAGAGTGTTAGTGCTAAAATCACTGTCTGCTTTTTTTTCTTTTTTGCAGCAGTGATGTCAGAGAACCAAAGTTATCTTGATGTTTCACTGTGAAAATTACATTGTTATTCCCATTATCGTCATTCAAAATGAACAAATGAGTCAGTTAATTTGAATTTCACATTGTCACAAGTCTTGTATTTCAAAGTTTCTGGTGCTTTTGTAATAATTCTTGCCACGGAGCACAAGGTTTTTGTGAAATCAACATTTCACAAGGACAACTCCATTAACTGCTATTGTTGTGGTTCATTGCTCCATTAAACTGCCTATTATTAATCCTACAGTTATGCTACTTATGTTCACCTCACTGGCAGAGTCACACAACAAAACCTTTGTTTATGTTGGTTTTTCCTAACACCTAAATATTTCTTATTAAACTTTCTGGATGATGGCTTCATGCAGTGCATCTAAGGTTCATCATTTGAGCCTTCAGAATTTGGATTAGGCTGATCGTATCTGTGCAGTTTCAGATATTTAAAGGTTTCAACTCTCCTGTAATTACAGACCCTGTCACTCCTATCTCCCACCAGTTACACTCCACTGATCTTGGATGTCGGAGCTTGGAATGACGTCACAGTAATGTTCAAGTACAACAAGTAGGAGAACCAAGAAAGATGCCTGCAGGAAAACCTTTGTTTTCAGATACGTCATCGTTAGCAATGTAGTATTACGAACATGCAAACATAGTAGCAGCACCTCCAAATAGCACAATGTGTACTACTGCCTGAATGAAGCACAAACAAGAGAGAAATGCTATCAAACAGAAAATTTTTACAGGTTTTTGACGCATGCAGCAGCCATATTGGATTTTGAAATGGTGTTGGTGAGGTTCTCCAGACTTTCCGATTCAAAAAATGTTGTGGGGGAAATTTAAATTCTGACTGGAAACTTCTGACTGGAAACTCAGAAATTTCAACTTCCATCCCAGCAAGCAAAGTTAGAATTACCTACAAGTTGTAATAATGTTTTAAAGAAAACATTTTAACCGAATGCTCAAAGAATGTTTTGAGAATATTTATCATTTCAAGTAGTGTTCCTATGAGATTAAAAGTGAACAAAGACACAACGTTTTAGCATTCAGTGGATGGTTGGACGATGTTGTCACATTATCCATCCATCCATCCATCCATCCATCCATCCATCCATCCATCCATCCATCCATCCATCCATGTCCTATGATGTGACATTAACAAAGGTATAACATTTTGTCTGTAATATTCTTATATTTTTGCTGTTTGCTGATCCCGCAATCTTACATGATAACAAAGGAAGGAGGTTCTTTATGCAACACTGGGGAAATGTTTTAAAACATTGCCTTTAAGAAGAACATGCTGGGAATTTAAATAAAACTTCCCACTGAAAATTTTACTAGAACTTGGTGAACATTCTCAAAGCATTTTCAGAACAGGTTTTAAAGTTGTCTCTTTCTACCTGGAACCTGATATTTGCTTGTTGCTTTTGTCATGGTTGCACTGTCTTATTACTTTTCTATGGTTTGCACAAGTGGATCTAACTTATCATCTTATCATCTAACTTATACTTAACAAGCCAGTGTGTGTTTAGACTCTTGTTCACATCTTCTTCTTCTGTGTCAACAAACAGTCCCCATGCAGGCCACATCCCTTTGGTTATTAAGCTGAAGAAGGTCCTAACAACATTCAGTCTGCAGAATGAAGGCTACCTCAAACCAGACAGCCTCACTTATCGGCAGAGTGGGAGCCAGTTATCCCACTGAGCGAGGAGATGTGATAATCAGTCAAATGTGTCATTTGACAGTCAACGCCACACCCTCTCAGACAGTGTCTCCTCAATGGCATTCATATGTTGCATTTCTTTTCACACATTTAGAATGTGAAGAATGAAAAACTAGAGAAAAAAGAGTGGGGAGGGGGTGCTCAGCGGTTGTTCAACCATCAGACAAGCGTCCACTTGAACTTTGTCAACCCCTTTAACATCCATCCTTGCAGTTATTATCTTCTCCTCGAGGTTCCTTGTAACTATCGCATGGATCAAACCCACTACACCTACTAGGATTGTTTTTTCCTATGTTTTTCTCTCTTAAAAGGCTTACTCTGAGAGATCACCCCTCATGTGGCTGATAATTCAGCTTGTAAATGGACAACTGTGCTACAGTCATCAATGATTCTATTTTCAACGGAGCTTTATCACAGCTCATGAAAATGGAGCGGAAAGGCCACGGTGTTAAACACAATTCAGTTCCATTTAAAACACTGGAAACAGCAATGAGTGATTTAATGCTATGATGCAGTCATGTGAGAGCTTTCCTGTTTTATACTTACATAATAAACAGTATTTGGATTCATGGAGGTTTGCAGAATTGCTTACTCGATAGGATAACCTTTTTCATGATATTTTCTGACAATTATCTCTACTCTTAGTTGAACCTTCATATCAGTTGTCCTTATTGGACAGTGCACTGTGTTGCACAACTACTTGTGCTACAAGAAACATGTTATTAAGAAGAAGACAGAGCGTGTATGAGGAATTGCACCAATCAGTCACAACATTAAAACCACTGAAAAAAGAAGTGAATAACATTGATTATGTTGTTGCCATGAAACCTCTCAAGTGGTTTGATGCATTAGGCAGGAAGTCAACTGTCTTGTGTTGGAAGCAGGTAATAATGGGGAAGGATCTGAGCAGCAGCAATGAGAAAGGCCAAACTGTGACTTCTACAGGACTGGGTCAGAACATCTCCACATGGGCAGGTCTTGTGAGATGTTTGTGTGCAGTGGATAGTTTATTTAAAAAAATGGTCCAAGGAAGGAGAACCAGTGAACCAGTGACAAGGTCATGGTCGCCTCAGGCTTGTTGATGCACATTGGAAATAGAATGAAAGAGTCTGGCCTGTGTCATCCAATCCAGAGACAAACTACTGTGGAACAGATTGCTGAAAACCTCAATGTTGGCTATGATTGCTGTGGTTACATAGCTGCAGTTCTGCTGGAAAACCTCAAATCCAAGCAATAGTGTGCTACTTTGACTTGTACCTTCCAATTTAACACTGTTGCAGACCTCTTATACCCCTTCATGGCAACTGTATTCCCTGACGGCAGTGGCCTCTTTCAGCAGTATTATGCACCCCGTCACATTGCAAACATTGTTTAGGAACAGTTTGAAGAACGTGACTAAGAGCCCACAGTGTTGATCTTCAGATTCCCAAGTTCTCAGTCCGACCAGGCATCTGTGAAGAAACAAAGAAAAAACCACTAGGGGGATCTACACATCGACTGAGGTCATAACTTGCAACTTCCAGTTCTTCAAGGATCCTCTGTTCACTTCTTAGTACCTGAAACCACACCTTCAAGGGTCTTGTGGAGTCCATGGCTCAATGAATCAGAGCTGTTTTGTTGCCTTGATGGGCAACTACATAATATTAGGAGGGTGGTTTTGTTGTGGCTGATCATTGCATGTCTTCCATCTCCAAGCCCTGTTCACCAACCACAATTAAAAGTCTTGTATTGTGCCCCTTTTCAGCAAGTTAATGCAAATCTCACATGTCCCTCCAGTGTGTCTTTCAAAATTTCTGTTCAAAATATTGCAAAGATGCTTTATTTCACCAGGACTGTATGACTACAGACTGTAGACCTGGTCTTAACAAGCTGTTTCAGTGTGTGTAGCTTTAAAAAATAGATTTGCCTTCTGTCCATGCCTCGTTCAGGAAGAAAACTCTCGGTGTCCGTAATTGACAGTGTAGAGAAAAGCTTTACAGAAGCTGAAATTGTAAGACCAGAATTTTCTATTGCCTCTAACTGTCTCTCTGAGGGATCATTTGACATGAGAATTTGATCAAATTTGTTGCACAAATTTTCTTAACCCACGTGTATGGGGACTTGCGGTTAAAAATTGCTGTAGTGTAGATTAGGAGATGGCTCTGAAAGGACTGCTGTTTAACATGCGGTCTTATTGGATTGCATTTCAATCACTTTCACGTGTTCTTTTGTGTGACAACAGAATCAGAAAATATATAAATAAAAGCGATTTTATTGGGATTTGGACTGTATTAAAATGCGGTATATGTGAGCACAGAGAGCAGGAGAGACAGATGTAAACACTGTCTGAGTTTGGGTTGAAGCACAACAAGCAACATGAAAATACACCGGGGCTTCAGAGATAGAGGAAAAAGCTTTTATAAAATATGATGAGATGCTTTATTCAGTGTCAGATTCTGACTTTGAGATCCACATATGTGTTGCTGCTGGCACTGAATAAAACTCCTAAACACAGTTTTCTATTTCTCTATCACAGAAATTTCCGGACAAACATTTATGCTTTCTGTTTTACTTTGTGTATTCTTCAGACATGATGACTGCCAAAGGACATCTGCCATCCTACATCACATTCATTGTGTTATTTACATGATATCATAAGAACTAAAGAGCACCAGTTGTTTCTTGCAAAATGTGAAATATTAGCTGGTCAAAAAACTGCCTCTACACTCAGATGCTATTGTGAGTCCATCACCACCAATTGGAATGCAAGGCTGTATATGCAAAGTTATTATTAGCCCTTTAAGATGAGCTTTTTAGCTTTCAGAAAAGAAGCTCTCCTTCCTTTTGGGAGTGATTTTTTTCTCTCCAATGTACAGATAGCTCTTGTTATTCTGTGTGCTTCCACATCCATCTCTGCTCTGTCTTCTATGCCCTTTTTTTCTTCTCCTGCTCCCTCCACACCTTCCTCTTCCTCGCAGCCTCCTCTGTATCTTTATAAATCGCCCTTCCTTCCAAGCACTTTTCTGACGTTCCTTCTTCCTTCATCTTGCACCTTATTTCCTCTCTTATCTCAGCCACCTTTCACTGTGCTCATTTCAATCTGTAACTCCTTTTCGCCACACTCGCTACACAATTTCTCTCACACCCAATCCTGTAATTCTTCCTCTTCTTTATCTCCTCACCTCCTCCTCCTCCTCTGTCTCCCCCTCGCCACCCTCCCTCCCTTCCTCACTCCCTCCTCCATACTGCTGCATTATTCAGAGTGAGTGCTATTTGGAATGGCTTGTGTTGTCCCTGAGTACCTCTCCTTTCATCGCGCTCCATGGAGCATCGCTCTACAGTTTAACCCCTCCCTGCAAAAAAACGCTCTGCATCAAAAAACCAACAACACAAACAAGCATCAGGTCCCGCCACTGGACACACATGCATCCTGTCAGACCCATGAATTCAAATGCATACATCCAGCATCCTTCAGACACTGAGGTAAATGTAAAGCAGTGCTTCGCCATTGTCGTGTCACACATGCTCCCTCTTTTTCTTTCTTTCCCAAATACCAGGCGAAGCTCCGCAGAGATCACTTAAGCAGCAGCTGCAGGCAGATGCAGGGCCAGGCTACAACAGAACAACATGTCTTTTATTTATAACTACCAGCAGCACAGAGCTGAAGCACTTCAACTGCAGGCGCCACAGCCTTTACAACACAGAGCGGGGACAAGGCTGATGAAGGAGAGGGAAAAGGAGAAACCTCGCTGCATATTTAATCGCCTAAAAAAAAGCCACGACGGCTGAATGGAAAGACAAAAAGATACAAAAAGTCACTGAAGAGGCGCTTCATGGGAAGGCCCTGCAGGAGGATTGAATATGAGGCGAGAAGTCAGGAGATTTTAAGAAAAAAGTTGCTGAAATAAACAATTGTGCACGTTTTTTGCTGTTTAAGACGTAATAAATCATGTGTCAAGAAACAAGTTTTCATGCAGAAATAGGTGGCAATGAAGTGTGTATGAAGTTCCAAAGAATGAAATCTCAACTGTCCACAGAGAGACAGAAAAACCTTTGTGCTGCTTTTTTCCTGAAACATGCAGTTTGCAGTGGCTCTCACAGAGCTTTGGCAGTTGTCTCCTTTATTCAGTTTTCTCTCTTTTTGCAAACTGGCCTCTGTGGCACCTCAACGATCCTTCTGTTCTGACACGAGTCTTTTTTCATTTTTGCCCAGTAGCTACGCAAATGAACAACAGGGAACACAACTGAAACATATGAGCTATAAAAAAAAAGGCAGTTTTAGTTGTAGCTAGCAGGGATGATGATGACAAGGGCATCGGGGTTGAAACGCCACTGCATTTTTCATGCAAAACGTCTTTTTATAGCCAAGCTCGAGTTGTGAGGATGTAAGCTGGAGTTGCTGACGTCAAACAAGATAGGGACACTGAATTGGTGATGTTTTCTATTTCCTTACAAAAGATCATGAATGTAAAACTTCAGACATTCATTCCTGGTACCGTAAATGTCAGTATATGGTGTTCAAGCTACATTCTTTGCATTAGGCTGTTTTACCATCGATGAAAATATAAATCCCAGCTTTCTAAGCCTTTAAGAAGTTGTGTTTTATGTTTAATGTTTGATATAATTGCTAACTTTAGAAGTAGTGTTCACAAATAATAGGACAGAACTATAGAAAAAAACACAATATATAGGAAGTGATAAATGTTAAATGGAAGGTTGCATACAAGACACATTTTTGTAGCCTCTCAGCACCACTATTTAACATAGTTTTTCTGTTATCTCTAGAGCTAGTGTACATTCCCAAGCCCTAAATGTACATTTCTCAGCAAGAATTGAAATGACCAAACAATAGCTGTATCTTTTGCGCTAACATTGGATGCAAACAAAAGCTCATATTTTTACATTTTGTTACTTTTGGTGAAATTAGGTCAGTGGATGAAGAAATACCCTACTCCTGACAAATACTGAGGCTTTTACAAACATTTATAGAGTTTTTGTATTGATTGTAAACCTTTTGTGTTGTATTATGATAAAGCTCCATTGTAGCTTAAAGACCGCATGGTACCATATTATACCAGCAGAACACTTGTGCAGACTTACTTGTATCTGTATATCTGTGTATTATTAGCATATCTGTATGCTGTATATTTTACTAGAAATTGTCCATAGTATGTGTATGTATTCTAGGGTGTATTTTAGTTTTATTTTATTTTACTTATTTTATTTTATTATCATCAGTTGATGTAATTGTTGCCATTTCCTTTTTGTGGTTGTTTGTATTATTTGGAGAAAAATAAATGAATTCACAAACTTGGAACAGTGCAGAGATTAAAAAAATATATAATTTAGCAAATTACATTCAGTATTTTTCTGAAAACGTTAAAAAGCATTTTTATCACAGAAAATATGTATGATATTTTCAAAATAATAATAATTATCACTGTATGTACATTATTAACTAGCATAAAAGTTAAATTGTTACTACTGAATGCAAATAGTGTCTTTTTTTCTGTTGGTGAATCAAAAATTTGTTGAAATTATATTATTTTTAAAATTACAGAACAAAGTCTGGCTAATTAGCTGCACATTTTCTGTCTTGTATGGATTTGCTTAATATTTGACATTTTTATACCATAGATATATCATTAAATAACAGACAATGTCCTAGTTTCGCTACAGTTACACCATTAAATATTAACAAACGTCATTTTTGCTGTAACAGGAAAATGTTCTTTTTTTATTTTACATATACCATACATAAAAAAGAAAATGCACTGTCAAATAACAGAAAATTTAGTTTTTAGTCTGGGTAAAGATCAGTGAGTGCTTAACTTACTTCATGGAGTGTACAAAAATTTACTTTTTGCACCAAGTAAAAATATAAGGCAGATCCAGTTTGGACTCAGGAGGCAGATGTCCTCTCTACTAGATTCGGCTTGAAACTTTACTTTTTGATTAAACTTAAATGTAATTAGGGTTGCTGCTGCTATAGGATCAGAGTGCTAGGAGACTTCCCATCATGCACTGAGCTTCTCTCCTCTACTGTTTCCTCGCTCACTCTCCATATATTCATAAACCACCTGTGCATGACATTAACTTTGTGTCTTCTCTCTCCTGTAGTTTGTGTTTTGTCCTCTCTGCAGGTATCTGTGGCTCCATGCATGTTTCTGATGTTCAGTTAATGTCCTCACAGTGTTCATTGTTGTCTGGTCTGTTGTCTGTCTGTTCCTCTGTGCTTGTCTTGTCTCTCTCCCCTCACCCCAACTGATTAAGGCAGATGGTCGCCCTCCGTGAGCCTGGTTCTGTCGGGAGTTTCTTCTCGTTTAAAGGCTTTTTTGTTTTTTCCTTCCTACTGTCTGCAAGTGCTTGTTCAAGGGGAATCAATGGATTTGTTGGTTGTAACTCTATAATATAATATTGTCAGGTCTTGACCTTATGATGTGAAGCGCTCAGAGATTGCTTATGTTGTGAAAAAAAGTGGTAAAGAAATGGCTAAATCAGGCCAGAGATAAGGTTTTAGACTTTCCTTCAAGTCCTGACTTAAGCCCTAAAGAGTCTATAATATAGAGAATCTGTGGACATTGATAAAGAAACAAATCTGTGTCAGAAAGTCAACAGATTTAATTGAATTGCACCAATCTTGTCAAGATGAGAGGTCAAAGATACAACCAGGTTGGCTACTAAAAGCATCTAATTGAGGTGTAAGTTGCCAAAGGACATTTAATTACTGTATGTATATTTTCGATCTGGCAGAGTTTGTCATATTTCCACAACCTGTCATAAATCTGTAAATGCATGATTGTTTTTTTGTGAAAAGATGCATGTGTTTCAATCATTCCATCACAGAAAATTAAGAGTTGTAGGAGTCACTAGAAATTCAAAACTGCCGTGATATACATGGTCTTTACAAGTGTATGTAAACTTTTGTTCACAACTGCATATCCATGTAGCTGCCATAAGCAATGCTGTGCAGCAGAGGTTTTAGGATTTGTGGAGGGAAAACAAACCATTCATGCAATAAAAGTGCAGTATAGGCACTTCCTGTCAGCATATCAGTCGCTAATAATCGACTAAAAATAATTAGAAGACATAACCAACCACGACAGACACAGATGTCTTCCTCCCCCTGCTGTAAAAACAAAGCCCCACGAATAATCTTGTTAGTAAACTAATGAATAACTACTGAATCGCTGCTTTGTTTTGATGACAGAACATGATGACAGGGAAAGTTCTCCAAAGCCTAAAGGAACAAAACTTGACAGATTAGCTACAATTTTCCTTTGCAACTGGGCTGTTCATATTCATTATCAATAACCACAGACAACAAGGCGAACCCTGGTCTGTTCTCATTTTCTCTTCAGGCTGATTCTGCTGCAGGAACATGAGGCGACCCAAGGACAAAGTTATCAGTAGGCAGCAGTTTGGCTCCGTGGTGAGCGCTGTCAATGTCCATGGACTGCCAATATATCACATTCTGGCACTGTAATTATGATATTGAAATTAATGTGATGGAATCCTTTCATATATCAAAGTTCAACCTTTCAGCAGAGCCTCTCCTATACACTGAATAGAAACTGTGTCTCATCCTGAAGCTCTGTCTTTGCTTTGTCACATATTTGCAGAACACATGAAGTTTGTTTTCAATTAGTTTTTGATTCTACTATTTAATTTGTGTATTTATGCTGCTGGCACATGATTATGATACTCTGTGTGTGTGCAGTTGTTCAAAACAGCTCCACACTTGGGTACATATCAGTGCTGCTAGCACGGTAAAATAAGCTTGATTTCTGAGTTTTGCTAATTGTGTTTGGCAATGCATATCCTCTTCAGCTACTACGATTTTGCACTGCATCCAAATTTCCTCATATCCTGCATCATACTGTGTTCTTTCTTCTTCCTCTGTTCTTGCTTTTCTTATTTAAAAATCAGTTAGATACGAATTACCCCACATCCTCTGTGAAGCCAAGATGGTCCTCATGAAAACACAGAAATCACACAAACACTCGCACAAACACACACGTCACCCATTGACGGTTTGCTGTTTGTGTGGATTAGGAGGGATTACACTTCACTGACACATGCTTCAGTGCCTTTTGGGGGTTTGTGTATATGTGTGTGCACTTTGTGTGTTGCTGTGACTTTGAGCCTCGAGCTGTTGCTGTCTAACAGCTTGTATACGACTGCAGGTTGCTTGCGTTTACATTCGGCCGTCTGGGACGCTTCCATAGGTTGGCGGGGTCTTAAAAACAAAGGCTGAAGTACCTGCGAGGTTTCAGCGGTCTCCATATTTGGAGAAGACATCACTGTTGTTGAGAAAATGCCTCAAGTGTGCTGGCGTTTCCATTTAAGCTTTCACAGTACTGTTCACTTTAATACATGCACTAGTTGCTCCAAAATACCTTCAAGTTCTTAAATATGGGATTAAAACCACAGCAGATGTTTGCAGAACGTATACGCACCAACAAAGTGTTTGATTCAGGCATGAAATTTTATTAGGTTTACTGAGCTCATGGAGGTAAAAGGTCATATAGGCTCATACTGCTGTAAAATATGTGGACAAGTTTATCTTCGGGAGTTTTAAACTATAAATGTTTATATGAGGGCTCTGGCTTTTCTCAGCCACTTTCTTAAACCTGGATTTTATAGTTTGAGTCTCTTCCTTGCTTTTATAGAGTATTTTCAAAGTTGTTCATATGTTTGGTCACAGTTGCACCGCAGATTTCTGATTCTTACTAGTTGTCGTGTCTCTCCATAAACATGCCTCTTCTCTGTTTGTGCATTTGAAAATTAGGGGGAAAAGAAGGCATTTTGACAACCTTGATCTTCTCATAGTTGTGGTTGCTCTGTAGATGGACAATGCCAAGTTTGTAAGCTGTAGATATTTATGAAATGTGATTCTGGCAAAACTACTTTATATTGAGGAAAGCAGTGTGAGAATCCTGAAGCATTTCAAATAATAAAACTAATTTAAACAACTATTATTAGTTATTTTTGGTCATTGTATTGCATTGTATTGTATTGTATTCCATTGTCCAGCAGGGGGCAATTCTTTTGACTGCAAAAAAGAATATAGATTGCATATGTCTATGAAAAAAAGACACAACTTCTCATCTCAGTAATCAGTTACTTAATGAGTTTATAGACTAAATCATTATGCTTATGCCTTTTTGAATACAACATGATGCTCTGTAAATTATTGTTATTATTGACACTTTTTGTCGAGATGGCTTAATGACCAGTTACTAAACTCAAGGCATCAGAATGGTTGTCTACGAGCTGTAGCTACGTCCATCTTTTACATATGATATAGATCCTAATCCTGTAAGTTTTTTGATTGCTTTGTAGGGATGATTGTTGTTGTTGCTTTCTGTATGTATGAAAGTAAATTACACATTTTAGCCACCAAGTTGCAGATCCCTATGCAGCTGAAACAGCTAATCCATGGTCCCGCTCTCTACTTTTGTTTTGGAACCAGACAAGTGCCAAAATGGCTTTTGTGAAATTCCAGTATACTCTGAGAGCTTCACTAAGCTCATGCTGAGCTGTGAAATGTCTAAAACACAGGCTTGTGACTGCACAGTTATTGTGACCCATATTCAAAACTGCCAAAGTTACTAAAGGGATTTCCCTAAAAGGATGTTTCTGCCACATTTTAAGACAACTTACAGTGGCCCTTTACGGGAAGCTTTTCTGTATTTGTTCATATTTTAACTACAGTAGAAAGACAAGTGTATGGTATTCACCTCCTATTCGGATCACATGAATACATCCTGATGTATTATAGTACTGTAGTATGCTGTGATGTTTTCAGGCTGTCATGAGGAGAGAGATCAATTCTTTGCATTGAGTGAAAATGTAAACAAATCTCAGACGTCTTCAGTGAGCCTGCTGTTGACTTTTATTGCTGAAAATAGACGGTATGAGAGAAAACAGAATGAAAGAGTGTTGTGTTTGCAGCATGGCTTACCACTCTTACAAAGACAGCGCTTCACAATATGTGCTTTTTGTCACAATCTTTCCACATTTTATTAAGAGTCTCTTCTCTTTCAGAGGAGAGGAGCTTTTCCATCATCGGTTACCTTGAGAGTGTTTTTGACTCCATCTTTTCTCCTTGATGGTAAAAGTGTTTTATCTCCTAAGGTCATCTTGTCTCTTCCTAATCTGGATCGAGCTACAGTATGGAGTCAGGCTACACTTACTGGTAATCTTCAGCTGGAGATGGTGATGATGATCTTCTGTTTTGTTGGGCAAAAAGCAATTTTGTGAATGTGACACAGGAATCAAAACTGGGACACTCAAGTCACATCCCATTTACTGTTGAGCTCTATTCAATCCGTTCTTCATCTTTCTGTTTACTCTGTAGTGTATACAGAGTCAGTTTCTAAAAAAAATATGTTCCAGAGGCTGCCAAGAAATAAAGATTGCTAGAATTAATATGGATGTTAAAAAAATTCTGAAACACATAAAAAAAAAGCTTGTATAGATTGAGTTTTTTGCAGCAGTTCAGTGAATTAAGTTGCAGCTGTGTCTATTAAAGCACATCAAATACGGGCTTTTATATAAAATCAAGCTTAGGCTGAGGCTCTTTCACTTGGACCAGAGAACCATATCTCGCTGCTTTGTCAAAATTTCATTACACAGGGGTGTTTGTTTTGACAGACAGCTCTGGGAGACACAAAGTAAACAGTAATTTCCAAACCCACACACAAAAACCCCACTCAAATGAACAATAACAGAAAATAATACACATCGATTACAGCAGATGCAGGAGAAAAAAACATATTAATCAACATTATTTTACTTCTCATGTATCCCTAAACACAGCCAGAGAGGAGAGCTAGCGTGTTTGCGTCTGTTAGATTTGGTGATATTTAAAGAAATGTTGTAATGCAGCGGCTCCGCAACTTTCCAAAGCGTCCTGGCTTCACTCGGGAAGCAGGAGTAGGCGTGTTGTTTTTTTGAAGGCCCACACAGTGCACTGCCCCTAAATCAGTCAGGGCTTTGCAGCTTTGATTGTTTACCAGCGCATTAACTGCTACTCTAAAATGGAAACACCAGAGTGGAGAAAAGAGTTTGCTCTTTGCAGTTTCAAAGCTATACAAGCCTTCCTGAGGATGATGGAGAGACGACCCAGATACTCACAGTATTTACACGTATGTTATACAGGACGGATTTGGGAGCAGAAGTTCATGTTTACAGATCATTAATGGGTTTTGATTTCAATGCTTACCAGGACATTTTCAGATGTTAAACATCTTCATGTCTGTATATCTGTACATCTCTGGCCCTGAGTGTATGTACTTCACCCTCAGGACGCATTTTAAGACCCTCAAGCAGAAATCATTTATCTGTTCCAGGTGTCCGGCTGAAAACTAAAAGAGACCTTAAGGCTCTGGAATGATCTCCCCAAGGATATCAGGTCAGCAGTCAGTGACCGAATTTTCTTTTTAAAATATACTTTAATTAGACAGCCAGTTCAGTTTCCTATGGAATTTCCTTTAAAAATCATTTCATCTTCTCCTACACTGTATTGGGTTTTCATTCACAAAATTGTCTCTGATCTCTCTTCATTTCAAACCTGATGATTTTATGACTTGACTGTTTTATGTTGCTGCTTTGTGAAGCACTTTGGTCACAAATTTGGTCATAAAATACTGGACAAAAACAATATTTCAACCTGGTGGAGGTGTTTGAGGAAAAGATCAACTGAAGCCATTCACTGCTTTTGAATCATAAATGTCTGCACCAACTATTCAATAATGAAAAAAGCAAGGAAAAAACTCGGCTTAGTAGATGCTAAAATATTTTACAGGATGAACAGGGAAAAGTCCAGTGATAGAGTCGTATCCTCTGCACACCAAATACTCTCAGAGTTCATACAAAGGTTGTCAGAATATTGAACAAAAAGCAAATAATGTCAGAATTAAGAAAACACCAGGAGACCAAGAAATAAGTTTTGTCAATGTCATGTTCATCCATATAACTGTCATAGTTTTTTGTGTGGGTTGTGATTTATTTCCTGTTTTATTTTGAAAATATCCATTTGTGTTTCTTGCGGTTTTACTCCCCATTTTTGTTTTTCCCTCCTTTTTGATGCTCCGCCCTCATTAGTTTCACCTGTTCCTCATCTTCCAATCAGTCACTGTGTCTGTATAAATAGTTTTCCTTGTTGAAGTTGTCCACCTGCTGCCTCTCTGTTTTCTTTCCTGTTAGCCTCCCCATGTTTTGTCATCATTCTCAGTGTTTCTTTTCTTTCAGCTTTGTTATTTTGCTGGGTTTGCTTTGTTTCTTTTGGATTATCATTTTGAACTAACCTGGATCTCCAGCTGTTGTTATCCACCCTACCTGTGAGTTCAGTTTCTTATTTTGGTTTACTTTTCCTGCCTGTCCATTTTGTTTGTCTGGATTTGGTCCCTTGAACTAATCAGGTGTTGCAATATTTCAGTTTGGACCAATGTGATGGAACTAAAATACAGAACAAAAAAGGCTTAAATTCTAATCATATAATGACCAACTTTACGCTTAATCTATTTGTGTAGTTGGAGTTTTTCTTCTAAGCTTACTGCTTCAGATTCATTAAACACACTTTAACCAATCAGATATCAGTCGAACCTCTCTCATCCCATGATCTTGTTGCTGTCAAACTTCAGCATCTTTTTAATTTCAGCTGTCATTTTAGTATCAGACTGATTAGATTCATTAGAACTTTATTGTGTTCCTCTCGTGAGCTAATATCAGAAGCAACGTTGCGTCTGTTCATATCTTTAGCTTTGAATCTATAGTCTTTCACCACCAGCAAACTTCCTACATGGCTCATAGCATGACGAAGTATCATAGTGTGGTGAGTCACCCAAAACTACAGAGAATTAATCTCTGTTCAGTTATATCAGATTAATTCATTTCTAAAACAAACAAAAAAAAAAAGCTCTATAAGCCCTCCTTTTAGTGAAATCAAAACGTAGGTCATCTACATTATTTAATCACAGCTGCAAAAGAGAAAAAAAAAACCCACAAAACTGCCTTACTGCCATTACCAACTAAAGGAATTACTGTATATCTCACGATGCTGTAATCTGAAGGAAAAATACACTGAATCGAATGCAATGAAAATCAAAATTCTGAATTTAAGATCAGCGTTTTTTTTTCTCCTGTGACTCATAAAATAGCAATGCTGTCAGTAAAAGAACCTCTTTTAGCATAAATATTTTTTGTCACAATAAAGGCATTTTGTTGTTTATTTAGGATAAAATAAACCTTTATTAATCCCACAGTGAGGGCATTTGAGACAAAAAATAGTGCAACATTTAAGGAATGCAGTACAAAAATAAAGCAAAATATGCACAACTTTAAGTTCTAGTAATATCAGTATCGAAAAAATCTGTGGAATTGCACCGATTGTTTTTGATAAAAAGATGCATTCTACAGATTATTATCTATATTTCACAGATTGTACATATTCTAGCATATGTGGAAAAATAGATATTGCACAGGACTTTCAAAAGTTTTTTTTTTTTTTTAAATTTACTTGTATTATTTACTAGAGTTTGATACACATAGCTTGTCCTGAATGGCATAATTTTAATTATGTAAATGTGGTATTAAGTTTTACAAGTGCTGACTATAGCTTCAAAACACAATGATAATCCGTGTGGTTTTTTTTTTTTTTAGCATTTTAAATATGAAGATTTTTTATTTATTTATTTGTTTTAATGTACTAGCGTCAGAAACACACATGCAATCATCAGCTGTATGACCAGTGGATTAGATTAATGGGAGGTTTGTTGGAATTAAATCGCTGCACCTCATAGGATCAATTCTGACCCTTTTTATGTAATGATTTTTTTAAAATATATTTTTGCATGAGCATTTGGTCACATCACTGTTCACTATTTCAGCTAGACTTGGACAACAGCGACATGAACATACATAGAATTTCATGGTGTAGTTGGACATTTTGGATTTTCTTTATTCACTTTCTTGGTAACTGAGAGAATTGTTGTCGTTAGACTCAAAAGATTTACTTAGAGACTAATCAAATGATGGCTACTGTGTGAATTAGTGAACTTTGGAGTCACTGGTAGTAGATTTTATTGGTATACCATGACAAATTTTTCTGTTTCTAGTCTTTATGATAAACTATGCTGACCGTCTGCTGGCAGAAACTCAAATTTGATTTCATTCTGATAGAAATCTGGCAACGTAAATCTTAAATTTGTATAATTTGTGTAGACATAGATAGACGTATGGAGTGGCTGCTTTCTCATAGAAGTGTCTAGAACAGCAGGAGGGGATGAAATAAACCTTCAGGGGACATTATTGATCCTTTAAACATCTCTGCACCTTCCATATTTCACGTTTCTCTGTCTTAGTGGATGTTCTTAGGATAATCTTTTGATCTTTTCCTCTCTCGCCCTCCGATACGACGAGGTCAGAGGTCAGGCTTTGTTAGAACAAAACTTCCCTGGAGATAGTGTGGATTCAGTATGTTTCTCAGCAGGGCAGATGTTTAAACGTCAAGGCTTGTGGATGACGGACAGAAACAGAGAAATCCTCAGTTTAAAAGCACTGGACGTATAGCTATGGTTTGACTGTAATCTAGCATCTGTACATGTACACCACACTGATCTGACTTTCTACCGATTGCCTGCTTTTCTTTGCTTTCCTAATTGACGATGATAAACGATGAAAATCTCTCACTTTCCTCCTCTTCTCTTCATCAGCTGGTTTATTTTTTCAGTACTGCAATCACTGTTTATAGTGTCATTATTAAGAGCAGCACCACTCCCTATCTTTCACCCCTTTTTTTCTCCGCTCACCACCTCTTCTTCTGCCCTTATTTAGTGCAGCTCTTTCCATCTTTCGCCTTTTTTTTTCTTGAAAGCTGCAGACTGAGAAGTGCAAATTGCATCCCGACACCTCTAGTTAGCCCTCTTCCCACACTCTGCTATTCAGTGGCTCCATCAGGCCCCAGCCTCTGTGCTCTGATCTCAGAAAAAGATGATGTTCTATAAACATGTGTGCGCTTTTTAAATTCCAAATGGCTCTTTGCTTTGTTGTTGCGTAGCACTGCAGGTTGTTGACCTAGTAAGCATAATTGACTGTTTTGCCGAGCGCTGATCCATGTCTCCGTTGCTGCTCCCGTCAAGCTTTGTTTCTCCGTTTTCTTTTAGCACATGCAATATGCTGTTTACAGTGATAACAGGGCCAGATTTGCCATCTAGATTTGAAGTGATTTTTTTAACCAGCAAGCCCTTGGTTTCAGACAGAGATTATGATCTTGTTTCAAACTGTCACTGCTGAGCTTTGAAAGAACTGTTGCTGGAAGATTTTATATCTAATGAGCTAATTAAGCAAATGTTGGCTCCATGAGCTGATTGAACTGCGCCGCTGACTGACTTTTTAATGCCTTCAGCTGACTCTTTTTGAATAAAATATATGATGTGAACTCGATGAAGCCCAAAGCTAACAGATCACCTCGTAGGAAACCGTCTACACCAGCTGATGTAGAAGATATTCTCACCAAGTGTCAAGATGAACATGTCTAAATCAGGGTTGGCTGTAATGTACGAACATATTCCACACTAAGGGTTAAGACGTGACTGCTGCCAGCACAGATTTCTTATTTCCTCCAGTTTTTGTGCCCTCAGTCAGTGGATCCCACCCTGAGTCTGAGGCAACAATGGAGTTCTTGCACTTTCCCACAAAGACTTGCATCACATCAGCGTTGAGAGTGTGTGTTTGTGTGTGCGTCGTGCTGCTTGTGTAACAGTAACCACAGTTTGTTAAGAGAGTGACCACATGTGACAAAGGAAGGAACAAAGAGAAAGAGGGTGCCTTATAGCTGGAACACTGCTGCTCCAGTATTTGGATTCTATCACATACTGTAATTTTTTAAAAAAGTCTTATGAATGCAGGATAAGGAGTTAAAAAAGGGATTATGTGCATTTTTGTGTATTTCACTGACCAATAGCCAGGTGTTAAAAAAGCACTGCACTGTTTTATAAATGCACTCCTGCAGTATACCATAATATGCACTCAGATACTTCACATACTCTTTGCCTGCTGGCCATTTAGGACAGGATGATAGTGGATGTCAACCCCATAATAGTAAAATAAGCAAAAAGGATCCTCCCTTGTTAACCTGGCTTCCACCATCTCCATCCTCTGGTAGCAGAGACAGAGCAGAGCCAAGCACTTCTTTAGTTTAATACAGGGGTTCCCAACCTGGGGTTCGTGCCCCACTAGGGGGGCGCCAGAGATCACAGAGTTTGTGCAAAGCTTTGTCTGCTCTGAGGCTGTGATCTTTTAAAAATTAGATTTTCACACTCTGGATAAAATCAGAGTAACAGACTTACTGTGTCATCACAAGTGTACCTATAAAACATTTTTAAAAAGGCATATATTTGCTCTTTCCTCAAAAATCATTTGCTGCTTCGATGGCCACACCTCCATGACGTTTCAATCTCTGTTCACGCTTTCTTCAGGTGGGCTCGCTAGCTCATCCCGATTCATTATTTTTGTGTGCAGTTACAAAATTACTGACAGAAACAAGAGTTACCTTAAATTTGGTTTTATTGAAAGACAAGACAGAATTGGATTATTTGTGGTGAAATGCTAGCAAATGACAGCATGAAGCCAAGTGAATTACGGCGACATCAGGAAACAAAACGTATTTCGGTAAAGTTGGAAAGATATTCACAGATTTGGACTTCTGGGACCAATAATTCAGGGAGGGGCAGGTGGAGGCTCTGCGCTGGGGCTGGGGTGCATTTTATAGGGGGGCTCCAAGCCAAACAGGTTGGGAACCATTGGTTTAATACATCATTCTGTCAGTCGGACACATACCCCACAGTCGGTCCTTTTACTTTTATCTTTTTTTTTTTTTATTAAACTACTTTTATATATATGTTAAACATTCTTTCTCTACACACAAGACAAAAAGGCTGTGTTCCAAATCACATGCTTTTTCTGTTTACTATGAGTACATACAGCAGAGGCCCTCACAAAATGCGTATGGTTTCGTGCAGTATGCTCTGAATTGGGAAATACTACTTTGTCATGATAATGCATCTGAAACATTAACAGTCCCAGTCTGTAATGCAAAATGCTCTGTCATCTTTTTTGTGTGGTCTCACTAGATGAACTTATTTGTACTCATGTAAAACATTTCAATGTATATGATGAGGGCTGTGCATCAGAATGGCTAGAAAAGCATATTTATAAGGCTTGTATGTAAATTTGACCAGATAGAGCAGGAAATCTGGGTATTTTTGGTGTACTGCAAGTGACATTCTATGTATACTGTAAATCTGGCACACTATATAGTATAGTAGTATGGATATTTTAATGCATGCAAAGTTTGAATACCTTATTTTGGGGGCAAAATCACTAAACATTTTTCAGTTTTTTACAGAACTCTTTGTATGTGTCGACTGGAAGTCCATTGAATTTATGGGAACCTTGCTCGTCATGTTTCTTGGGTCACGAATTTGCTTCCAGCACACTGACAAATTGGATCTTTTGCAGTGAATTCCAGAAAAACCAGTAGATGAGCAGCTAGGGTGTTGGAAACATGAAATAGCTTAGTGGATCTTTGGCTTCTTGGCGATGCTGACAGTCAAATCATGAGCATATATATAACTAAAAGACACTAGTTTAACTGGTTTAACATTTGCTAGCTGCTTAGCATGAGTAAATGTGCAGTTGTTCAAACAAAATATCTCACAAATGTAGCTACAGATTAATCGTGCATATGCACTTCTTTGCACTGACCACCAGCTGTGTGTAATTCTGTGTTATATAACAAAGCTTTGTTTCAGGCTCTATAAAATATACAGAATTGTGCACACCAGTCACAGCTGTGTAGATCTGACAAACTGACAGCACGTTTTTTTCAGTTTTGCCACTCAGACATCACATTTTTAGTGGAGTCATTCAACCACAACGTCTTAGGAAACAACATTTTAGCAACATCACCAGTTTAAGAACATCACAGTTAGAGGAAAAGACACAGTTTACATGTCTTTAGCGTTTAGAAGTGCAAATGCAGGCATCCAGAGGAATTTGGCATTATTCAATTTGCTCTACAGTGTTGCATCTACAAACTGAAATGCCTATGAAAGTAGTGAAGACAGTCTGTGAAAGTTCAGATTATTGGGAATGTAATCTGGGTTTTGAGAAAACATTAACCAGAGTTAAAGTTTCATATGCTGCTTGCAGATGTTTGCAGCCATCTTTCCAAACAACAAAAAAGGTCATTAATTAAGTTATATCTGGTTTGCTTAATCCATGCAAACACAAAATTGTAAAACAACACTGCATCTGACAAGGAGACCCCAGAAAGCCACAGCTTCCAGCGAGGAAATGTTCTAGTTCATAACTCCACAGTGTCACGTTTATGCTTTAGTTTTTATACTTATTAAGCAAATGAGATATGTGTTAATTAATGAACTTTAGTGCTGGAAGGTGGAGCTTCTGGATGGCTGTTTCCACCCAGGTTTTAGTCTAAATGCTAAGTAAAGCTAACAGTGTCTAGGCTCCAGCTTTTTATTTAAACAACTTTAAGAATATCATCTTCAACTCCCATAATAAAAATAAATAACTGTTTTTGACTAAAACTACTCGTTTTAATGCACCAAAGACAAATATCTTATAATTTATATCTGACAAACCAATGTGCAACGTGTTTAGTTTCCATGGTTTTCACTATTGATGTGTTCCAGTAGATGAAGAATGGATTAAAAATCATTTCCTATGAGGTGGTAACGATTCAAGGTCCACAAGCCAAATCTGACACACCACATCATTTTCTGAAGACCTACCTTTTTACTTCAGTTCTTATCATTTCTTATTTTGTTTTTAGCTATTTTTTTTACTTCTATTTAAATGGTTATTTTATTATTTAATTATCTATCTTATTTTTTAATTAGTTTTACCTTATCTAGTGTTTCCTAATTTCACGTTATAAGACAATGTTTCCTCAGTTCCTGGTTTTAGAATCCTTTATTGATAAGTTAACTGTAAGTGTGGGGAGTTGTTTGTACCATTTTATTGCATTTTTATTTGTTACCTGTAAAGCACTTTGTGTTGCATTTTTATTCGTACGAAAAGTGTTACCTAAATAAAATGTGATTGATTGATTTGATTATATGTAGCCTAGGGGAGCTTGCAAAGAATGTAGTTTTACGACGGCACAATTCTAAGCTGATTTGCAGAAGAACAGTGTCCATAAACTACATGTCCCACATTGCATCTTCTGTTTATTACCTGTGCATCAAAGGCATCAAGTCACTGGAATATAGTAGCTTGATGCCTTCAGCCTCAGGTGCTTTTACATGCGCTCGATGATCATACATGAATTAAACTATCTTTGATGGATAAGTAATGATGAGGGTTTCATAATGTAATAAATTAATGGGATTTATGTTACAATAATACAGAGAAATGTGTGTTTTTATGTCTATGGACATGCATATCGATGCATAAGCATGTGTTTTTGTCACCAAACTCTTTTTTTTTTTTTTTTTTTTAAATGAATGTCTTCAATAATTGCATACGTAAATATCTGCTTGCCATTGTTCCCCTAGACTTCTACTTTCAGAGCTGGTTATTAGCTAAGTTATTGCTAAAACCAATAATAAATTTCAATGCAGTTCTCTAATTTGATATAATGATTTCTGTACTCTTAGATTTACAACCAGGCCAGGATGAAATTGAGTTTGACACCCCTGTTTTAATCTATACAGATCATTAATGTCCATTTCACAAACTGCGATGAGTCCTCGCAGGTTATACAGAGCAGTTTTACTTGACTGCAAATGCTCACTTCCTGCATCAGTCCCTTGTTCTCTGTGACTTGCTGCTGTTTCATGCTGGGCAGGGTTGTGTTCACTCAGCTTGTTTGTTTGTGCAGAAGCAGTTTATGAAGAGGCTGAAAATTTAAACAATAAGCAAAATGTTGTAGAACGTCGTGCTCAGCAACAATAAACGGACTCTTTTTTTGACACATATTAGGATCTTGACCTGATCTTTACATATTAACCTAAACCACCTTAATTTAAATGTTTTAATTCGCTGTTAACATAATATGGTAAAAAACAAAAAATGTGCCACTATATTTTTGCATGTGGAAAATGTACAGTATTAAAAAACAGAATGCAATACAGTTTTGAATAGCTGGATAATTTGATTCAAATAATCCAGGAAATGTAGTTGAATTCAATTTTAAACATATCAGAACTTCTACTTTGGGAGACTTTTGTAAATTTGCTAAATCTCTGTAGATTTTTGGCTAAATATGACACAACAAACTGACTTTGTGAGTGTATAAATAATCAAATAAATTGATTCATCATCATTCTGGTTTTAAATTATTAGCAAAAGATGAGCTAACCACACAAAATGTTATTGGTTTTATTTGCTTTTTTTCCTCCATTTTCTGAAGTTTAAATTTGATCTACACTACCATTGGGATCATCCAGGCAATTTCACGTTTTCCATGAAAATTCACACTTTTATTCATGTGCTAACATAATTGCACAAGGGTTTTCTAGTTATCAATAAGCCTTTCAACACCATTAGCTAACACAATGTAGCATTAGAACACAGGAGTGATGGTTGCCTGAAATGTTCCTCTGTACCTCTATGTAGATATTCCATTAAAAAATCAGCTGTTTCCAGCTAGAATAGTCATTTACCACATTAACAATGTCTAGACTGTATTTCTGATTAATTTAATGTTGTCTTTATTTGGAAAAAATGCCTTTCTTTCAAAAATAAGGACAAGGACACAAACTTTTGAACGGTAGTGTAAATGTAAGCATTTCCCGGCTATAACAGTGCTCTATAACAAGCTCTTGGGCCTGCAGCTTTTGATCTTTGGTGATGCCACAGATGCAAAAAAAAAAATAAAAATGAGAGAGCACTGATGGATTATTAGCCTCTGAGCACCAGATATTGCCAACAACCATTAGTCATTACCATAACCACCATGACAACCACCATTTCCCCTTAAATCCATTACAGCTTATATATTTGTTACATAAATTTGTTTTTGTAACAGACGACTGAGTCTGAATTGCAGCAAGTTGGTGTCAGCTACGTAAATGTGGACATTGTCGGTGTGCATTTAGTGGCGGGATCGCAAAGATTAAGTCCAAATGACTTCATCTACAGCATTACTTGGGTATAGTTGGAAAAAAATCTATCTCTAAAGTTGTTTGGAGTAGCTTTAAGTCTTTCTATTTTATTATTATATTGGTCACTACAATAAGATATTTTTTCTACCACTGTTGAGACAAACTACAAGAAACCCACTTGGGTGTGTATATAGTGAACTGTCTTTCAGACCAATTTATTGATAATGATGATGGACACCTTATTACTACACCAACCATATTATCAATTTTTGACAAAATGGCTCCATTTGCACATAATTAATTGAATAGAGGAATTGTATGGAGACAGTTTGTCAATCAACAAACATGATGGAACACCTGCCTCCTTCAGTGCCTGCAACCGAAAAATATTATCTTCCTGCATACATTTGTGACATTATATAAGCATCATTGTCCCTAAAATGCAGAAAGCATGACCTTAAACTGCTCTTATAGCAACAAACAGGAGGTTTATGTTGATAACCTGAACTCCTAAAAAACAAAAAGAGACCCCTCATCAGGAATATTGTGTAAAGATATTAACTTGCCAAAATAAATTCAGAACAGAATTAAAAACAGAAGCTGCATGGTGCAGGTTTTAGAGTGGTATAAACATTAAATAATACAACACAAGCAAGGTCGGTGAAAAGAGTGTAATGTCAATAAATTAAAAAACAAATATTCTGCTGTAATTAATTTCAAGACTTAAAGCAAGAAAACTATCTATGCCTGAAATGTGGGGATTAGGAGAAAGGATGGAGGAGGGAGGAACGGGTGCACAGAATGAAGAAATTAATTTAAAATGAGCTTGTTTATTGCCACAGCTGATACAAACAACAACAAAAAATTACACAAATGAAAAAATTAGAGATGCTTTGATGGTATAAGATGGAAAAAACATAACCTAGTGAGCTGTGTTTGAGAAAGCCAAGAACATCAGATCATTTCTCAATATGAGTCGTTGCTTTAATATTAAAGGTCCAAATTGTGGATCTGCTGTACTGAACCCATTATCTGCTAGATTTCTATTTTTGAAACTTTTTGTCAGTTGTTGCTGTGTTAACATAAGCAGAATAATGGGCCAACTGTTGCAAAATGATAACAAAAGATCGCTGCAATGATATGAAAATGAAACAAATAATCTGTTCACTGTACCAGACAGATTAAATTTACATCCAATGGCGCTATACAGAAAGCACCATTAAAGTTCTTGCCAATAATTCCCAAGAAGGGAATGAATTATTAATGTGGACCAAATAGGTAGTCGGACACACCAAACCACTGATGGCAATCTCTAGATAGCAATACAAGGAATTTATTCCCATCACTTTAATAAATGCATGGTTGCAAGATGAAAAAAATCAAATCTTAATGATTTAGATGGACCTCTTAAGCTTCAAACATTATTTATTTGGGTTGGATGGACATAATATCGTTGGTATTCTAACAATCTAATGCTGTGTGTAATTTCAACTAAAAGTTGTGGGTCAGCTGATTAAAAACTGATTCAAGTTGAGGCAACTTAACAAAATTGGCTTCACAACAAAAATTTGTCTTTTATTTTTGGATTTTCAGGTCCCACCAGTGGAGCAACTTGCTTTTAAGTAACTTCAAAACTTGTGTTCATAATTATGATAATCAACTGTATAACACTTTACCCTTTAAAATAACATAATATAGAAATACTGTTGGAACAAGTTTAATTTTTATGAGCAACCAAAGGAAAAACTTGTGTTTATGTTATGAGTCATTAAGTGGTCATTTAAAATATGTGATCGCAGGGGAAAAACTAATTCCTCTCACTGAACGTAGTTCATTAGTTGATCATAATTTCATTAGATGTTCTCATAAATGAATAAGATCAATACTGTCATGTTCCCTTTATTTGCTGAGACAAAACATAGTATTTTAGAGTGTAGAGTCAAGCCATGGCACCATAATAATTACATTTTTTTTTTTAACTATGAGGAACCAAAACACTTTTGCTTCCTGTCAGACTCAAGACTTTCAGAAACCTTGAGCCATCATTGACTCCCACCTGAACTTTGAGAATCATATTCAAGTCAGGTGTCATGACCTGTTAATTTAAGTTCAGTAACATCACCAAAGGATACCATTTTATATCATTCTTTCAAGTAAAGGCTTTTCCCTCTGACAGTGCACTTGATGTTTAGGCCCAACACTGAAGCTTACTTGGGCGCCCCAGTAGCGCAACTGCTTCGAATCCAGCCCATGCCCCTTTGCTGCAGGTCCTTCTTCCATTCTTCTCCCCACTTCCCTGTCTTTCTATCCACTGTTCTATATAATAAAGGCTAAAAGGACAAAAAAAAAATAAATTAAAAAGAACAAAACTGAACTGCTTACCTGTTAATTCTGCCCTGACAGCATATCACCTCACTACACGGACTCCATTCTAAGTTTGAGAATCCAAAATCCTCCTATGGTAATTAATTTAGGGCCACCATAAATACAGACCACATGTATGTTTAAATCTTAAGGCCTCTCATTTCTTCACATCATTTTACTGATACCTTTTTGCCACGATTTTCTTCTCTTTTTAAATATTGTGTTGCTTTTCTTTGATTAAATTGCACATTCATGTCCTTTTGCAATTGCCTGTGAAGTACTTTGTGACCGTGGCTTTGAAAAGTGCAACACCAACAAAGACCTTCCTATTTACTAGTCTGTCGTCAGCTGATCCGAGTTTCATCCTGGAGCCACATGACAGCAGTTGAACCACCTCCTATCTCCCTGACAACCGAACAAACAAAGCTACTTCCTGATAAAGGCCTTTTTTTCGCCTTTTTTTAGTAAGTGGACCATTATTGATGGAAGAAACACTATTTCTAATTCCAACTTCTGTTCATTTTTGTTATGCCTTCATATTTTTGGATACAGCATTACAAGCTTGGTACTTGTAGACTATTTAAAGATGACCAGTCTGCCACATGGATAAAGTCACATCTGTGACCACATATCTCTGAATTTGCATCAAAGGTTTTAAGCACTGACCGTAAAATTTCAGCTCACGTGCAACACCACCACACAATGTTTGCCAACAGCAGTTCAAGCTCACAAAGTCACTTTTTCTGTTTCATGACAGCAGATCAGGTGCGTCACTGAACATTTGCAGTTATTTATGTTCAACATAAAGCTGAATGTTGGGCCGAATTATGTTTTTCTCTTCACTTAACCAGCTTGCATTATGCTAACTCTTGGGATTTCTGGACATTTTGGAATTCTTTTAGTGCACAAAAAACATTTGTAAATCATGACTCTGTTCTGTAACACAGCAGTCGATGTAATGCCATCTTTGTTTTGATTGAGAAGAAGTGGTGGAACTAGGCGGCTTTCATAAGGGTGGCTGAGACCAGTACTTACATTGAGGTTGACATGATACCTTGTTCATTACTCCGCCAAGGAATGCAGCAGAGTTATGCGACAATCGGCATGCGTTTGTCCATCTGTTTGTCTGTCTGTGTGCAACATTACTCAAAAACGGACTAATGGATTTGGATGAATTTTTCAGGAAAGGTCAGAAATGACACAAGGACCACCTGATTAGATTTCAGTAGTGATGCAGCTTATAGTCTGAATCCAGGGATTTGTTCAAGATTTTTGTATTATTGCGAGATAGTGGCATGACGTCATTGCATCTATGACAATAAGTGAACACTTCTTGTTATTATTATTATTATTATTATTGTTGTTGTTGTTATTCTTATTAATACAATTGTTTTTAATCATTATTACTTTCTTAACTAATTGCTATAAGTCAAATATTCATTTGTTAGGTCACTCACTCTAACCATTAGATCACGCAGGCATGATAACATAAGTGTATGAGAGCGTACACACAACATAATAAATTTTTTTTAATGTAACACTTGATTAAAATTTTATTAGTGAAGTTATGCTTTTTCAATTTAACCAGCATCAGAAAAAAATTATGTTCCCAACTATGGCAATTAAGTATGATACGTTTAAAAAAAAAAAATCAATAAAATAACATGGTAAAACTTGTTTAAACAACTTTTTTTTAATTTAAAAATGTGTGTTTATCCTACAAATTGTCAAGTAATTAGCGATTAAAAATACCATTGATTGATAAGGGAAGGCTATTTCTGTTAATTCAGTGGAGTTCATCTATGTAATATAATTTCAAATTTTCAAAACTCAATAAGATTGATGAAAACTGTTGTTCTAGGAAGGTTTTTTTTTGAAACAGCTTTGAAGTGTAAGTTGTAAAGTATCTATAATATCTATAAAGTCACCATGTTGTTTGACTTTTTAAAAAATTTATGGCATTATAACTGTAACAGTGCACTAAAGACATTTTTGAGTTGCCTCTACTTTTTGCCTCATTGGCTGTTTCCATATTTTTATTGTTATTCATGGTTCTTTTTTCATGTATGGCAAAATTTTTTTTCATTATTATTATTTTCCCACCTGAATGAATTGTAAATGAGGCCTTCCTACCTCAGCCTACTCTCACATTAAATAAGAGTACTGTAAGACTAGTAACTGATCAGTTAATAGTTGTGCATGTTGATACTGTTAGATCAGATAATCCTATTTGGGAAGCAACGCTTATTGCCTTTAATCCCCAATGAATATCCAAAAAAAAAAAAAAATCTAATTTGAATAATTTAGATAAACCTTTTTAGTTGCAAACATTATATTTGGTTTGGAGGAAGTAAGTAATTTTGCATCAGTTGAAAACTGTGTGTGATATCAACTCAAATATCTACGTTAGTTGTTTTAAAACTCAAAATTGAGTTGAGGCAACTTAACAAAAATTGCTTGTTAACATTTTATTCTCCTTTTCTTCTCTAAATACTTAAAATTCTAACCTTCACTTAACGCAGATTGCAAATAACGCTTTTCTGTGCCTTGTTTTCCACATCAGATAACTGATCAGTTAATAGTCGTGCGTGCTGAGACTGTTTGATCCGATAAAAGCAGCTGAGGACGTACAGAGAGTCAGTTTTTGGCAGAGGATCACTTTTTGGCACAACCCCCGGTGAAGGTGTCCATCGGTCCCGGTGCACCACCAGGCTGCGCCACTGGGAGAACGGACGCGCGCGCTCCCACATTCGTTTCTCGCTGCTCTGACGTCAGCAACCTGCAATTGTGCGAATGAACTAACGGGAGGACCGAGTCCCTACCGGAGCTACCGGGAGGCAGTAGAGTTACAGAGCGAGTCCCCGCCGCCCGCCCCGGAGGAGCCAAACGGAGGAAGGTCCGACTGAGAACCGAGCGATGCGAGCGCAGCAGTAGAGGCACAATAGCGACGAGAAAAGGAGCGAGAAAAGGGAACCGTTATCGTGATTTACCGACACAAGACAGACACGGAGACCCACCACCGAGACCACGCAACCAGCTGCGGAGGCTACATCGTGTTTTATTATCCCCCCTTTTGCGCTTTGGATCAAACCGAGTGGATCCGTGATTTAAATGCTTTAACGGTGCCTCCGTCCCCGGTTTGAGAGAAGAGAGGGAGCTGCCCAGAGAGAAACCAGAGGGATCACTGAGGGATCGAAGGCGCAGCGTACAGAAAAAAAGGAGGAAATAAGGATTTCCAAAGCAGCTTTTTTGTTTGTTTGTTTCCAGACGCGCAAGTTTCGTTTCTCCACCTATTTTTTTTTTCATTTTTCTTCCGTGGATCCCGGTACCGGTAACGCTATCAAGCTGTGTTCTCTAACCATGGGATGTACTCTGAGCGCAGAGGAGAGGGCGGCTCTGGACCGGAGCAAAGCCATCGAGAAAAACCTCAAGGAGGACGGTCTGACCGCGGCCAAAGATGTGAAACTGCTGCTGCTCGGTAAGAGACGCTGGTTCCGTTTGCGCACCGTGGTGTGGGGGAGGCAGGGACGACGACAAGGTGTGGTGTTGGGGGGGGTGGGAGGTGGTGGTGGTGAGGGTGGGAAATAATAATAATAATAAAAAAAGACGACGTCTGTGATGAGCTCCAAGAAACTAACATGAAAAATCCAAAAATGAATGAATGAATTCCTCCTTTTACGCACCATTCCTTTTCTTATATTCCATCACCTTCAAGCCACCTGCGTAGAAAAAAAATGCAGATTTATTAAAGATGAGGCAGGTGCGTAAAAATGGAATTATGCAAAATTCTGCTCGGTAAAAGCTACAGCTGAGATGATAACTGCAGAGGGATGCCAGGAAGAAGGGAAAAAATGGCAGTATGCAGCAATGGAGGGCCCAGCACAGGCTGTGTTGCTTCACTGGTTTGTTGGGGGATTCATTGATTCTTTGCAGGGAAATTAACCTTTTAAGTGTTTAATCTATTTGACTGAGATAGGAGGGGATTTCAAAAAAAAAGAGGAAAAAAACAGATTGAGGAGGAGAGGGTGCAGCCACTTTGTCTTTTTTTTTTATCTCCACCCTGCTGCTGCTGATGTGCTTATTCACAAAGGCTGATTCTTTCTTTCTTTCTTTCTTTCTTTCCTCTCCATCCTTTTCTCTCCCTAACACAAACACATACACCCTGTTTACATTGTCTTCTTCTCTCTTCTCCCTCAGGGGCTGGAGAGTCAGGGAAAAGCACCATCGTCAAACAGATGAAGTAAGTCTGTAATGAGCACGGTCTAATAAACCCATAGTGTGCATGTGTGGCCCTCTCTCATCCTTTCTTTCCCTCTCTCACCCACATAGACCTACAGATATCCATAAACCTACATGCAACCTGTCTTAAAATCAATCCACAGCTCCATGTTTGGCCTCTTCCAGCTTGTATTTTCCATTTTTCTCCAAGAAAAACCACGTCTCTTGACCCTATAGTGCCCCCCGGACTTGAACTCTGGCCTTGACCGAAGCACCACTCCACAGGCGATGTTGCTGTTCGTGCAGTGGTTTGCTGCCCTGTTGTTAAAATATATCTGCCATATTAATATGATATGGTATTTGGACAAGGGAGGGGATCTGGAATCAATATTACATAGCTTCAGGATATATGGATGCTTAAGGGCAGGATAAGACGGCTTCAGATCTGCTTTGATTTCTTTATCCGTCTCAGCGTTATTTGATCTCATGTGCAGAGGAAACCATTCGCTGTCCACTTTTATGCTACTCGACTTTAGTGTTTTTTGGTTTAAAAGCTATAGTAATGCAATGTGGGAGGGTTTAGTTGGTGTGGACAGCAGGGAAGTGCTTACCTTCCACCACACCAGTGACTACTACAGCAATTTTGTTGACATAGTGCTATGTTTTTAAAGCTAATTAAGCTAATTAATAAGGAACTTTCATTTAAGCCATTTATTTCAAGCAAAAATGCAATCTGTATAGTGTTTCCAGCTCCTTAAATGTGAGAATTTACTTATTTTCTCAGTTTTGTTGGGTTTTGGACACTTTTTAGACATTTTGTAGCCCATTAGTTGAGAAATCGAGACTCCTAATACTACTTGCTACTGTATCTTGTTATGCTTTTCTTTAAATGCTGTGTCGTTGGCTGTGCTGGTGCGTGTGAATGCTCAGGTCAGTCCAATATAACCCTGATTTCAAAGCTCACCACAGTTCTCCTGTTTTACTCCTGTAGAGACTGAATTTGGACCTTTGTTGCTCAGCAGTTAGTTTAATTAAAGTTTTTTTTTCTCCATGTATGGTGTCATTGTAATGCATTTAATGATACTTCTAGTGGGACTTATCTGTAGCAGAGAGCTTCTCTCATACTTACTATTTTTTATTTACTCTATCACCGCAATAATCCCATATTACACCTACAGGATTTGCTATAGTTCTTCTTTAAGGTCGGCTGCACATCGGCTGCTATCTCAGCGGCGTGCTCAGCCCCCTCCTCTCTCTCTCATTTTATCTGTAATCCAGTCGTGACATATGTTTTTTTCTTCAATCTCTTCTGCTGCGTCATTTTTACAGACAGCTGAGTGTGTTTCAGCCGATAATAGGCTTTGGCTGTGGTCGTATAGTGACATATCACATGAGCACATGATTCGGTGGATCCAGATGAGGCTGCTGATGGTCAGTCCGGCAGCACAGCACGTCCTGCACGCTGACTGACCAACACTCCCACTGGGTTCATTAAATATACAGTAACCTTTGGAGCAACTGCATGCAATCGATTGCACCGGACTGTTGTAAATCACATGTTTAATGTGACTCGGGCGTGTTAGTCCATATGCGCCTATTACTCTAATGCAGATATTGCACGTGGTGACCATAAGGTTGTTCATTTACGTTCACGGTTGCATAACAAAGACACGCATTATACGATTATGGCTATTCAGTGCTTTGTTTTTACGGGCTTTTTTGACACCGAGGGAGCCGGCTTCCTTTCATCTGGCTCTCACCACACTCCCTTCCTTAAATCAATCCAGCCATGCCACCTCCGTGTGTCTGCTGTCTGGTTACAGTCTGCAGGAGATTGTTGCTTATGGAGGAGATGCTGAAACTGAATCTGGCACTCACGAATTCTAGGTTTTATTTAATGCATAAGACACATTCTCTTGTTTGTGGGTAGAGAGCAGCATGATGCAATATCCCAAACACATTTTTCCTCTTTAGAAGTTGTTGCTACTGTGAGGGACTTATTGAGGCCATATTAGACGTTTTACACCAGTGAGGCACGTTTAAAGTGCCAAATATTGTTCTGAGTTGATGAATTCTTTAGTTTATATCTAAAACAAGTCCATTAATCATGTTAATAACAGTCTTAGCAAGGATACTCAACACTATAAATTTTACCTAGACGTTTTTTTCCCCTTCAACCTAATTTATGCATTGTCACAATAGTTGGCAATTCATTTATTAGCTGATCAATTAATAGTGGAAACTGGATCTGGGAGGCACCAATTCTCAGTTTTATCTAATGCATAAGATGTGCTCTTATTTGTGTGTAGAGAGCAGCATGATGTAATATTCCCAACAAATAATCTTCTTTCTAAGAAGATATTACCACTGTGAGTGGCTTATTGTGGCCATATAGTAGTTTAACACCAGTAGGACACATTTAAAGTGCCAAATATTCTTGTGAGTTGATGAATTCTTTATTTTATATATGAAACAAATCCATTAATCATGTTACTAACAGTCTTAACAAGGATATTAATCATACCAAACACATACAACCTAAACATCAGATAACACTATACATTTTGCCTATCATCTAGGGCTGCAACTCTTAATTATTTTCACTGTCAACTAAACTGTTGATTAATTTCTGGTTTAATTGATTAATCTTTTGTTTGTAAAATCTCAGAAAGTGGTGAAAAATGTGCATTACTGTTTGTCAAAGCTCAGAATACCATCCCCAAATGTCTTGTTTTATCCACAGCCCTAAGATATTCTGTTTCCTGCCATAGGGGAGTAAAGAAACCAGAAAATATTCACATTTAACATGCCGAAGTCAGAAAATTAAGATTTTTTCCCTCTTAAGTGTTACTCAAACCAATTTGTGGATTATCAAAATAATTGGCAATGCATTTAATAGCTCACAGCTGATCAATTAATAGTTGAAACTAGATCTGGCGGGCAGGAATTCTTGTTTTTATCTAATGCAGAAGACATGTTCTTGTATTTGTGAGTAGAGAGCAGCACAATGCCATATCCCAAACAAATATTATTCCTGTTAAGAAGGTGAAACTGCTACGAGTGACTTATTGTGAAGTTTTACACCAGTAAGACACATTTAAAGTGCCGAACATTCTTGTGAGTTGATGATTTCTTTGTTTCACATAAAAAACAAGTCCGTTAATAAGAGTCTTAACAAGGATATCCAACATACCAAACATATACAGCCTAAACATCAGACACAACACTATCAATTTTGCCAATGAGTGACTTATTGTGAAGTTTTACACCAGTAAGACATGTTGAAAGTGTCAGATATTCCTATGAGCTTGAATACTTTGAGATACATAAGCAACTTTGCAGTTTTTTTGACAAAACTGCAAAAAAAAAAAAAAAAATCTCATCCAAACTGCAATAAGTGTTGCTATCTGAAGCATTTTGACAGTAAATTCTTGCATTTATATTCCTTTACAAAGGGTCTAACATTGTAGCAGAGGGAGTCTGCTGGACAGCGCCCTGCTAGGGAAGCCTCTAAGTTCAATGTTCAGAGACTCTGCTATTTCCGGAACCTCATCAGAGGAGTGGAAAGCCCTTACTGCGTTTTCTTCCACAGTGCTTTGAACATCTGGGGCGTGCCCAAGTGACCAGTTGAGTGTGTGGATGTGGCTTTGTGTGTAGACGTGAGTGTGTGGTGTGCGCTTTCTTCGGGGAGAAAGAGGGACAGAGATGAGTGGATTAGATTTAGATTTAGATGTTATGGTGTGTGTATATGGAGCTGCCGTGTGTGTCACAGCTTTGTGATCCCAGTGACTGGAAGCTGGGAGTCTATTACCACTCTGAGCAGCACAGACTGAGAGCTGGGAGTCTATTCTGTGACATTTCTTTCTCTTTTTTTGCTGTTAAATTGTGCTTCGGCTGGGGGAATAATAAAAAAAAAAAAAAAAAAAAGACCAGACTGTGCCTCCTTTGAAACGCAGATTATTGCTTTCTGAAATGATGCAATCACTGAGTGACAATAGCTCATGACAAAGCACTGATAACGTCTGTGTGTGGAGCGCAGGTGCACTTCGGGTTGTGTGTCTTTGTGTGTGTGTGTGCGCGAGAGGGACCTTGGACTATCAGTGGATTGCATTTGTGTATGAATGAGTGTGTTATCAAGGTGTGAAGCGACAACACGCTGTCATGCGAGACTGTGCTTGTAAGAAGGGGAAGGGGCGACGAGTCGAACATGAAAATGCATGAACGTGGGGAGAAATTGAAAAGGATTTGCAGGAGAAACGCGTGAATGACGGGACTGGGTGTGTTTCTAAAGACATGCACGACCTGAACAGGTTTGGGGTCACCCAGACAATTTCATGTTTTCCATGAAAACTCACACTTTTATTCATGTGCTAACATAATTGCATAAGAGTTTTCTAATCATCAATTAGCCTTATAACACGATTAGCTCACACAATGTAGCATTACACAGGCCTCTGTACCCCATGTAAATATTCCATTAAAAATTGGTCATTTTGAGCTAGAATAGTCATTTACCAATGCCTAGACTGTATTTCTGATTAATTTAATGTTATCTTCATTGCAAAAAACAGCTTTTCTTTCAAAATAATATTTCTAAGTGACCCCAAACTTTTGAAACTTAGTGCAATCTATGAGTCAGTGTAATATTTGGGCTAGCAACCCAAAGAACTTGGTCATGTGTGAACAGCATATCTCTTTGTCGTGCATTGTGTGTGTGTGTGTGTGTGTGTGTGTGTGTGTGTGTGTGTGTGTGTGTGTGTGTGTGTGTGTGTGTGTGTGTGTGTGTGTGTGTGTGTGTGTGTGTGTGTGTGTGTGTGTGTGTGTGTGTGTGTGTGTGTGTGTGTGTGTGTGTGTGTGTGTGCGTGTGCAGGCGACACCATCTGTTTATGCAGCCTGTGTGTGTGTGTTTAGACGTGTGCAAAGGTTTCTCTCGCTGCCCAGCTGGCAGGACTGACCTCTCCAGCAGCGCTCGCTGGGAGTGAGTGTGGGAGGAGAAACTCATTTAATGCAGGAAAATTTAATCTAATTGACTAGAGGAAGACATCGTTAGGCGCGGTCGCCAAAAAAGTGCTGGAAATTGTGCTTCAGAGTGGCGCGTTTAAGTGCAGCCCCCTCCTCCTTCACATTAGCCGTTTCCTTACTGCCCTTAAAGGCTTCTGCTTCAGGGTCTGTATCTGTGAGGTTCCACTCCAGAGACTGGTGTAACTGTACCAGGAAAAGGAATTAATTATTCCTGGTTAACATGCCCAGAAGATGTAAGATTCTTTTTTTTTTTTTTTTTTTTTTTTTTTTTTTTTTTTTTTTAAGAGGTTTGCCTAATTAGCTAGCAGTAGTTCGTAGGGCTCAACAATTAATCAAAATATTGTCAAAATCAAAATATGGCCAAGTGCAGTATCCAAATCCCAAGAGCTGCAGTTCTTTTTCCTCTTTTTTTTTTTTTTTTTAGATGAAGAAAAAATGTGTCACAAAATATCAATTATAAATGAGGCTTTGTGGTGCGACACAGATGCCTACGAATCATTTTCTCCAAATATGAGGGAACAGACTTGGTTTGGTACGGATTGCAGCAAAATTTACGATATATTTTTGTCAGAGGAACAAATTAGCACTAAAATCATGACTAATATTGTTATATCTGTGCAATTAATCACAGATAGATTTTTTTTTTTTGCATATTGTTTGTGACTAGTAGTTATGATATAGCAAGAAACCTTTGTAATTGGAATTGCAAGCACGGTTTGCTAAAATTTTGGTGGGTTTTAAACTGTCGTATCTCATTTGTGACGTTTTTGATCACAACTTTAAAACAAAACATGCTGTTGGTTGTGTTATTAATAAATGTAGCTAAAATAGCCTTGCTTAGCTAGATGCTAAGGCATGCAGCTTTTAGATATATGTGTCAAGAAGAACTTAAGTGTGAGTTAAATATTGTATGATTGAGTAACAAAGATTTTTTTTGTGAGAAATTAAGAATAAAGAAGCAGTGGCAACACCAGTGGAACATGATTCTTATTGTAAGGAAGAAGCAGACTTGAGTGGATTAAAAATGCTATTTGTGTGGGTCAGACAAATACACCAAGAAATATGGGTTGATCAAAATGTTTTTTTCAGGGCTGATACCCATATCGATTATTCTCAAGGAGACAAAGAACCAATATTTGGAACCTACATTTGGAGGAAGCATTAAAATCTTGGTGCTAAAATTTGAAAAAACACTAACTTCAACACTTTATTGAAATAGTTATTAATGTTTTGTTGGTGTTTAATTGAAAGAGACTTTTTAAAAAACTATTTATCAGTGTTGATTGGCTGTTACTTGTGATCAATCAGATACATTTATTTTCCCAGCAATCAATTAAAAACAACAAAACACTGTAATTGTAAAAATGCTGAATTTGGGATCCAATAATTGACCTAACCTTACCAAATACCTTGAAGTTCTCAATCTTTAAACCTTCCAACTGAACTTGTGTCATAACTAATTTATTTGCAATTCAGTGAATTAAAAAGAGATTTAGCTAAAGACCATTTCTGTCTCACAAAAACAAACATAATGTTGACATCAGGGTTACTTTAAGGTGGACTGAGAATCTACAAATTCGCAATGAGGAAATGTTATGAACTGAAACGTTGAAAAAATGAGCACTGTGAATGATCCTGGTTTCTAGGTCTCCTTATAGGACTTCTTTTCACTCTGTATTGCACCTCCAGGTAACGTCTCTTTCAATCATTAACAGTGCACAGCCCATATAAAATTATATAAGCTGTGATCCCAACATGTCCTAAGATAAATGCGGTTTATAGTCGAGGAATAGCAGCAATAGAAGTGGCCTCCGTTGCTCGCATAGCAGTGCCGGTTTGTCCTTTGGTAACGGACATAATTTCACCCTCCTTGCTTATAAGTGCTTAGAAAATTCATGTAAAGATACACAAACAGCCCATACACCTGAAGCCCAGGTAACAAAATACTGCCACATGGTACGTTAAGGCATAAATGTTTTGCTATGACTTGAAAAGTGGAGTTTTTTTGTTATCGTCAGGCTATTTTGGATCATTTTCTGAACTATTTTGGTGCATAAATTAGAGATTATGCGTCATCCCGGTGATTTGTGTACTCTCTCCATCAGCTGGGATGGGCTCCAACCCCCCCTCGTCACCCTCAAGGTTAAGTGGGTACAGCTGATGGATGCACAAATTTCCTGGAAATCATTATTTCATTGCACTAAGCAGTTTTGCCTTCATGGTGTTTTTTTACTAGAATGACATTATTCACAGTGTTTTGAAAGCATTTTACTAGCTCAAGAGGCCTGACACCTCTCTGAAACTGTCAAAGGCAGCTGACCATGTAACTGCATACTCAGAGACAGTTAACCAACCTGGTGTTTGGTGATAGTTCCTCGAATTTTGATTTGTTTGGTAACACTGAAGAGCGTTCCTATCACCCCAGTTCATTCAGCCAGTCCCTGTTTGTGTGTTTTGATGCACAGTACGTCTGATTCTCTGGTTTTCACTTCGTCGCTGGCTTCCTCGTGCAGTGTATAAGTGTGTTTGTGCCTTGCTGACATGATCGGAGGCGACCGGCCGAAGGGAGAACAAACGCCGTCCGTCCGTCCCTCACGGCTGCGCTGCTTCCCACAGGCTGTTCCCACCGCCACTGTGTATGTGTGTGTGGTTTTTCCCCTCTGGAACAGGAGATAATTAGGTTTAAGCCTCAGAAGAGGAGAATAAAAGGGGGAAGGGGGTGGAAAGTGGAGCAGGAAAAAAAAGGTGGTGGTGTTTTTGTGAGGTTTGGGGGGAGAGGGGGGGTTATAGATGGAGGGAAGGGGGAATTTAATGAAGGGAAATAAAAGCAAAGCATACAGAAAAGACTGAACTTGCATGAGGAAATGGGAAGATTTTGCAAAGGTTGAGGAGAGAGTTAAAGGGACGCTGAACTGCCTTTTTCTCTCTTTTTATTTCCTAAAAGAGGGTAAAGTGATATGGAAGTGTGGAAAGAACCAGGAGAGGAGGCAAGAGGATGGAGGGAGGATGAGTTTGAATGAGGCCGGGGAGGTAAGAGGAGGGAAGCGGAGACATTTTTTGAGCAAGACGAGGGAGACTGGCAAGTGAAAGAACATATTCTCACTTATTAAGCAAGACAGAGGAAGTGGCAAAGAGAGGAGTGAAGGGCGGAGAGCAAAGGGCACTCCTCTCCTGGACTCTGCTCTCCCTGATAATTACTAGCCTCGTTTTTCCTGAGACACAAGGAGAGAAAGTTAGAGAAAAAAGAAAAAAGAGAGAGAGGGTAACTCGTGTTGGCACCAACTCAAGTCTTGCATGAGGAGATGGTCTGTAACTGGTCATCTGAAACAGTCCGTCAGCCAGATAGTCATCCTTCATTGGTTAAATATAGCCGTGGGCGTGCTCATCACTGGAGTGATTTGATTGGCTGCCTCAGTGAGCTGTGAAATAACAGCGAGGCATCATGACATCTGCGCTCACTAGCACATCCAAGTAGTCTTTGATAGCCATATGGGTGTGTTTAGTGTTTGAATCCTAGTGAAGTTTAGCGTCAAGTAGCAAAACTTTTATCACACACATTGTCTCAAATGAAGAAGCTTCCTCTCTTTCCTCTTTTTTTGTCATGTGTCTTGAACTCGCCTCATCTACCCCGTTCTTCCACTTTTCTTAGTTCACATTTCTGCGAGATGCACAGTTTTTCGGTCTTTGTCTTTCTTTGTGTACTTATTCACAACGTCGCTCAAAGTGTTTTTGCAGCCTGATGCTCCTCTACAGGATACTTCTGCTAAAAACAACCAAACTGCATCATGTAGGACATAGATGTTGCAGATTCTATATTTACCAGCAAACATGCCACAAGGAGCATTTTTAAGTTGCCGGAAAATTGAGAGTATAAGGAGTCTTTTGTGACTGTTGATGTGATAAAAAGGCTTTTTTTATGAAGTTGGTTATAGCAAGTCTTGAAGGCCTTAACCACACCTGATCCCAACTGTTTTTATTCGTCACTCAGGTGTTTTTTTTTTTTTTTTTTGGCATAAAAACCTTTATTTTCTACATTTCTCTCAGGAGAACTATTGAAGACTTGACAAATTTTTACCTTCTTATGGACTGTCTTTACCAGATACTGCAGCTAATTCTCGGTTTTACTGCAAATGCAAGAAACTGAAGCCTCATCTCCATCCTTGTCTCCGTTTTTCTGCATGCAAGACATCAGCTTCACCTAGCAAGCTTTTTCCATTTAGTAGACATCCACCAAACACAGGAGAATCGGTACACTGTTTAATCCCATGGCTTCTACCGCCTGCAATCCTAGATAATGTTTCTTCAAAAAAACAACCCTTTTCAGTCCGTCCTTTTGAAGATGTGAGTGTGAACTCTCTTGAGTTGCGACCTGTATACTGTGATCTGCAGGGATGCACCTGTGAAGGGCTGGAGGAAGTGCTGAGAAGCTTTACTAAAGTAAAAAATGGCAATACCACAATGTAAAAATGCGCTGTTACAAAGAGAAATCTTGCATTTAAAGGCTTTGCTTGTGTAAAATACTATAAGTATTATCTTCAAAATGGGCTTCAAGTCTAAAAGTACTCCTTGGCATGCAAGATGGGCTCTGTCAGTGCTACATAATTATATAGTATTGAGTTAATACCACTGGTGTATTAGCATATAAGCAGCATATTAATGACATGCTGGCTGCAGTAGAATTAATTTGACATTTTCAGTATTCTGTTGGATGGTTTAAATCACAGTATAGCAATGTAATATGTTCTTATTGTAGTTTTTTATCACTCTGTGCCAGGTAGCTGCCATGTAGGTGACTAAAAAGTACATTATTTCACTTTAAAATAGCATGAAATTAAAATAAAGTAGAATGTACCTCTGAATTGTTGTATTCGAGTGCATTACTACTGTAGTTAAGTGTATTCAGTGTTCATTTTTGTACACATTGAATTAACTTTAAACTGTATTTATTTTCCACATGATGTGTAATAAATCTATCAGCCATGCAGTTAAGTAACATGCGTAACACTTCGTCAAAGGCTGGTGCTTCTACCAGATGTCCAGTGCAGGAGCTTTTTTCCAGGCCTGTTTCACCACAACATCCGTTTTATGATCGGTATCAGATCAGCTGATGACAGTCAGATTGGTGATCTCTATCGACCCTAAAAAAAGCTCCCCTCCCACCCTCCTCTTTCTGAAAATAATGAAGACTCTGGAGACCTTCATGCTGTCACATCTCTGTAGATTTTTCCATATTTCTCGGTCATGTTTAAACGTACCTGCCAATAATCCTACACCGGCTTCGTTAGCATGGGTAACACCACAGCTGCAATATAGCTCTTTGTGTCTTCCCTTTTTCCTTCCTCTGCTGCTTTTTTATTATTTTAAATGCTGTTTCTACTCTAAGCCATCTCTGTTCTCTATTTCTTTCTTTCTTGGTCTGCACAGTTGTGTGCGATCAGGTCAGTGTGACTGTGTGTGTGTGGTCCGAGCACTAATCAGGGCTTCTTATGAAAAACAAAGGTCTTTTGTGATAGGAGATTGTGTGTGTGTGTGTGTATGTACACTTACACACACTTGAGAGTGTGCTTTTTTTTTCGCCTCTGTGCTTTTGTTTGTGTGCACAAGTTGATGTGGATGTCTGAGTGTTTTTTTGTGCGTTAGACCTATTTGGCAGATTTCGTGTCAGTTCAGTGCACTGCCAGACAATGGAGTCTTGTTAGAGTGACCACACTCAGCTGATAGAAAGTCAGCTGATGGTGCCTGTGGCTGGGGTTTGTAGCTGGAGGAGAGTATGTCTCAATGCATGTTTGTTTTCTTATATTAGTATCACACCTAAGTTAGGACAGAAATGCCAGGAAATAGAAACTCCTCTGTGTTAAAATACATCTCTAAATGCGCATGCACAAGAAATATTTCCTTGCACCCTGTCAACTATACAGTAAATGGATAGATTTGTGTCCTTATCTTTTTTTTCACAGTGACAAGAAGTGGCAGTTTTATTTGACTCTATAGAAAGGGGTGAATAGGATAAAATCTAATTAAATATACCAATACATTTCCTGTACAGGGCTGCAAAGTTTAAGACAAGACAAAAATGTTGATTATACTCCCTCAGAGATGCACAAACTGACTGCTGCAGACACCACAGATGCCAAATCATTGTTGTTGTACTACTTGTTAGTCCACTTCAATGCATTCTCATACTTGCACACTAAATCGGCAACTACCACTCCAGACAAGCAAGCATAGTTTTACAGTGCAGCAGAGTCTGCACGGCTACAAAAAAAAAATGACAACCCTTGCATACTTGCACATGTGGAAAGTACAACACTTGCAACTTTCATACATTAGCAATGCTAATATTTTGATATATAGCAGGTATAATGTTCTCCATCTTAATTTAGTGTGTCCACATGCTAGCATTTGCTAGTTAGCACAAAAAAAAACTTGTGATGGCTCTAGATAAAGACATGAAGGCATCACCAAAGTTATTCCAATTTGTCCATTCATGAATATGTAGATATTTCTCACTATAAATGAAAACTTTCTGGTGATGACTGAAGTCAGTAGAATTCATTCTCTGATCACTGTGGATATCTGTATTGTAATTCATACGATAGTTGTCCACAGAACTACCCTGCCAGCATGGCTCCTGAAAAATCTATCTTGAAGCACAAATATGCATTTCTTTCAAAGATAGTTGCAGATTTTTCTTGCATCAAATAAACATGCTCAGTTTAGACAACCAGCAGTGTTTTGCTGGACCTCAGTCAGGTCCTTCTTGTTGCTGGGTTTCAACCATTCAGTCACGCCCCGGTTCTTTGTTTCCATTAGATGACAGGGCTTTCCTTGGTTCCCTCAAAGTAAGTAATTAATATTGACACAGGAGAGGACAGGAAATCTCAATAATTACATTTCAACCCTATATCTGAGGTGACCTGATTAAACCTGAGTCCCTACTTCTGTCTGTCTCTTTCGCTGTCTGTCTCATTATTACTAACAACCTCCGTCTGGACGTCTCATCAGTCTCACAGTGAGTCAAACTGCCTCCAACAGGGCACACATTGCCCTATACTGATGTTATCAACCTCCTGGAACAACCACTTCCCATAATTGTACTGAGAGCTGGGACTGCTCAACTATTCCTTATACATCACCTCGCTAACTTTGTGGTAATGCTACAATAAAATCTCAGATTGACTGCATTTGATTCAAATGTTTATTGATTTTTCGGCATTTCACAAATGACAAATTTACGTTGTCGTTTCCTTGCAAGTCTTCTGCCAACTGCAAAACATTTGCTGTAGCCAAGAATTCAGAAATAACAAGGTCTATGAGTAGTCGCTGCGATAAAGCTGTTATTGGGACAAGAAATGACCTAGAACGAATTGAAAGCTAGAGAAAAAAAAAACCCTCTACCCTGTACAGCTGGCTTCGAAATGAGCAGAATCCCCCAGAACACAGATACAGGAAACTTTCCCAGTTAATGGAAGCTAGTAGCGGCGGAACGGTATTCATCCTGGCGCAGGACTTCAGTTTCTTTATCCAAACAATTCCTTTATAATAGTTGCAGTTTATATAGTCTGCAAAATGAAAAATGGTTCCCATAGTTGACTTTTTGTCTAGTTTTGAAAGGAAAATTAGACTTAGATTGACATAAATGTCCATATCCATATATATAAGTGGGATCTTTTACAGATTAGCAGTAAAGATATTGACAGTTCAAACATCGTAGTGTCATAAGATGAGACTGTAAGCCAATGTTGGAGTTACAAAATGCTTCTAATAAACTAACCACACATGGACTTGAGGTGTATCATTCTGGCAGCCAATGAAAAAATGCAAAGCATGTTTGCATTTTATCCACTTTTCACTACCATATAGTGATTCCTCTTTATGCAGCCTGAACATCTCACAAGCTTAGTCCTACATATTCAGAGGTTCAGCGTGGAGTCTAATACAGCCCTTTTTGGGGAATATTTGGACTGTATTTGGCGTCAAAGTATTCATTAAAATGAATCCGACCAACTAAAAGCGAATTACAAGGCTTGAGCACAACATTTTTTTGGGTGTGACTCTTTGTGAAGCTGTTGTTCCTTAACTGTTAATTAAGCAACGGCTATGACACTGCACTCTCTGTAACTGTCACACTCAGCTCCGCCAGGTGAGCACCTGTATGCAGGTGTAGCATGAGCGTATATGAGCGTGCGTTCGTATTTCCCTGCAGAAATCAGTCGCCGGGGAGGGAGAAAGAGTGTGTTTTGCGTCAACGCTGTGTTTTTAATTAATACTTACTAGCAAATGGAAAATGAAAGGAAGCGAGAGGAGAGGAGTAAAAAAAAAAAAAGAAGAAGAAATAATTAGGAATAAGGAGTGAGAAGGGTTGAAAGAGAATATGGTAGTGTGTGGGAGAGAACAAGTATGATGTTCAGTCTAAATATACAGAGAGGGAGAGGATACAAGAAAGGAGGATGAAGAGAACTTTGGCTGAGGAGAGAGGCAGATAGAGATAACAGGTGGCAGTGAAATGGAGAGATAATGGCAGACAGATTTAATGAGGTCTCCCTAGATGTAATGCTGAACTGTAATTATTCTGCTCTCCTGTCTGCCTGGCTTTACATGCATGTGTGTGCAACTGCTAACATCCCAGCTGAACTGTGTGAAGCAGACTGAGTCCCTTGGCACCACAACTCTCAATCAGCACACGACCAAACCTGGAGTCAGGAGGACTCCATCCCCGGCAGTACAGAGAGACTCTATTATAGCGAAACACTGAACAAGTGTAGAAACTCAAGGTCTACCTGCCATAAGGGGAATGTTCTACCCGCCATTAATAGATAAAAGACATTCGAGAAGGTGCACAGTAGTCAAAGATATTTTTTAAAAAGCAAACAAACTTACAACTGAATATGTAAATAAGTGTGGAACTAAATCAATGAGCTTTTCTTAGTATGTTGTTGAGCAAAACTTTTAAGTGCTTCACACCATTGATCCAATGTTACAGAATACAGCAAGAAGTGTTTTATCAACTGTTAGAGCAGTATTGCAGTGTACCATCTACTGTGTGCATGATTTTGATTTGTTAGTCAATTATGGTAATTGTGTTAAATGCTGTACCATTTTTTTTCCCAAGATGTGTACTTGACTGAAAACTCGTGCACCATTGTGTATTGATTGTTGGCTAAGTGGTAGCAAAAACCTGGAATGGTAGTGGTTCTGTGATGCCTCACTTTGGAGTAAATGCTAATTCTACCATGCTCACCATTGCCAAGTTTCAGCATATAATGCAAGTTTTAACCAGTTTTCTCAAAAATCAGTAACGGAAAATGTAATTTAATGCTCACTTCCATTGCCTACTTTGTGAATATAATTTGAGTCGTTGTGTTTAACAGCTGGTGGCACTAATTCTCCAGCTGGGTGCTATTAAACCATTGCAGAAAAAACTAATGGAATGGAGAGGTCCAGTCACACCTCAAATAATAGAAAACAGTGCAGAAAAGATCATGGAAATGTGTCATTTTGGTTATGTAGTAACTTGAGCTTGTTACACTAGTGTGCATCCTCTTCAGCTATGTATTATTTTGAGCAGTGTTACAGTTAGATTGCAATAGTTTCCTGAAAAGGATGAATAAATAATCAAGACAGGATCAATAAAGTATCTATCTAGCTTTACCTGTCACAATGCTTAATCCCTTTGGTGGACTTTAAGTTGCATGTCCATGCATTAAACAGACAGATAGAATCACAATCAATGACTAGCATGCTGATGTTATGCAGATGTTATATTCACCATTGTAGTTCACTATTTTAGCATATTTACCCTCGTGTTTATTGCTAAGTAGGACCGAACACAAAGTGGAAGTAACATTAATAGAAATGGGCATTAGTTTTGTAGCACCAGAGGATGGTCTGACTGTACTTCATTAATGTTCTGCCATAGGTGAAAAAACAACCTACTGGCTTGTTTGTATGTCTTTAAACCAATCAGTCAGTATTGTCAGTACTAAGACTGGGACACATTGAATGTATCCCTGCAAAATAGTGACAAGGGAATTGTTTTGGGGGAGCGATTGCATGCAGAGAGGCGAACACTGTCAATAAAATGGGCAATTAACTGAAAATACTAAGCAGATCGGCCTTATTACTTGGTCCAAGTCTGCAAAATTTGTCTTTTTTAATATGTAGGCTACAGTTGAGAGGTGTTTGTTTCCCATAGTGAGGCGGATCTTACCAATGTGACACACAGATAGCGTAAAGAGGAGGAGAAAGCTGCGTAAAATGCACAGGAACAATAGCAGGCCTAAACCTGCAGTCTACATCTAATGAGTAGGCTAGTTGTAGTTCTTATTTTTCAGCATTTTCACATCTTTTTTTATGAGCACATTAAAAATGCACTTGAACAAGGCAGATAGAAATGCAAATAATGACAACACTAACATGCTGATGTTGAGCAGATGTTGCCTTGATCATCGTGTCTTTATTTTTGCTTGCTTAGATGCTTTTTTGATGCTAATTTGCACAAAACACTAAGTGCAATTAGCAGTGGGTATGGCATTAGTTTTGCAGTTTGAACTTGTGATGGCACAAGGGGACGAGTTTAGAAATCACTGAAATTATAATAGTTTTTAAATTCCTGAATGTCAGTCCAACACAAAAGACTGAAATACACAAGTATCACCCTTATGGTGGCACTGAAGGAATTGTTAGACGATCGCCAAAAGTAAGTAGGTTTCATCCTCCCGACACCATCACATCCCATCCGCACAAAAAATTTCACAGCAGTCCATTCAATAACTGTGATATTTCAGCTCGGATCAAAGCGGTGGACCAGCTCAGTGACAGGCCGTCCCCGGAGCCATGCAGCCGGCGCGGCTTACAAAGCGGGTTTTGTGGGTTTTGAGGAAAAATAGATACCGAGCCGAGGGCATGGAGGTACGTGTGCATCTGTGGGAATATGTGTGCTCAGGAAACTGCTGCTTGACCTCAAGGTGTGATGACAGTGAGTGGAGCCAAATGACGGAGCAGCTGATGCCTCCATTTCACTCTCTCTGTGTGTGTGTGTGTGTGTGTGTGTGTGTGTGTGTGTGTGTGTGTGTGTGTGTGTGTGTGTGTGTGTGTGTGTGTGTGTGTGTGTGTGTGTGTGTGTGTGTGTGTCTGTCAGAGTGGGGGCTGTATTACTGACACCTTCAGTTATTTATAGCCTCTTTTTTCTGATTATCTCCCTCTTATTTCATGCTCTTGCTCATGCCCATTATCACACATAGCACTTTATCTTCTCTTTTGCACTTGCGTCCTCCTAAACGCACACACACACACACACACACACACGCACGCACACACACGTCGTGCGAGTAGTTCTGTCTGGGTGCCGCTGACAGGAGTCGCTCGGTGTGCACTTTGTCACAACCAAGAGCTCTGTCGACGAAGACCACAAAGTGAGTGGATGCGCGGCATAGTGATAAAAGAACCAATCACAGGGTTTTGTGAGTGTGTGGGGTTGTGTCAGGACAAACAGTGAGAGCTAGCAACAATGCAGGGCTGAGATAAAGACCTAATTGCACAGTGCGCTGTGTAGACTTTGTGTGTGTTCACATGAGTAGGTGTGAGGATAAAAATATGAGTGTGCAGCATAATGGGAGACAGAGAGGAGAGAGGCAGACATGTTGTGTTTGATACAATTTGTGTGTCTGTGTGTGTGTGTTTCCCCCTTTTTCCCTCATGTCCTTTACTGTCTGATAGTAGTAGCTTGTTCCAACTCTTCGGTGCATCAGTTTATAATGAGAAACATCCTCAAAAACAAGCTTTTTTCTTCCATGGATTGCCACCTCTATCTCCCTTGGTAATTGATTTATATTTTTGAAGTTGAGTCTCATCTTCTTTTCCTGACATATTTGTTATGTTTGATATGTCTGTGGAAACTTCAGGATCTCCCCAAGAATTTAAAAGATACTTTTCAAAGTCCTTTTTGTGAATTTAAACTGTGGATTGTATGTAAAAGATGGACGTAACAGCATCGTCTTTCGGTTCGTGAACTACTGTTTTAAAGCCTAGTGCAAGGGATGCATCAGACTGAGAACTAAAAGACGCTTTGCATGTGAATAATCATAAGGAAGCCCCGCCCTATTATATAGCCTTCTTTATTGTCTATTTCCCCCTAAGTGAGACCACAATTTACAAAATGAACACCATGCTGTGTTCAGAAAGTCTTGAAACTAGTACTACTAAAATCATAAACTCATTAGGAAAATGTTTACTGAGGTAACAAATCAATTGAGAAGTAGGACAATTTTCTCAGACTTCTAAACAGACAGACATCTTTTTGGAAGCAGAGGAGTCGCCTCCTTCTGGTCATTAGGAAGAATAAATTAAAGGAACTTCTGTGTTGGCTTTATATGTCAGACCCAGATGCTACTCCCATCTTTTAAATACAGTCTATGGTTTGAGCAAGGTTTGGATACACAGCATTAGTTTATAATGACTGAGTGAGCCTCAGCTTGTTAGGAGTCTTACACTGACCATAATGTCCTTATTTATTATCCAGCAGTTTGTGTTTATAGTCATTAGAGATACTGACCTCCTGTATGTTCTAATTCACTTAGCAGGGACAGTGTTTAGCTTTACGTCAGATAAAATGTAATTGCCACAGCTGTATGCCTCTGTTTCACAGTCACCTTACTGACAAACTTATATCATGGATGATCTAAATTTGGCAAATGGTCTGAATCGAACAGATAAACATAATGATCAAAAACAAATGCAGCATGGAATGTCTCAGTACTTCTGTCCATTCTTTTTTTAGTATTGGGGATTAAGTTTGTTTTATCAGGACACAGCATTTCTATGATTGATTGGATGATATGAACAACGACTATATTGGAAATGATAATAGAAAGATTAAAAGTGGGACCATAGACCAGAAGTAATGAACCACACAGCTGTGATTCAGAGAGCTAACATGAGAAATGCCAAGGGGTCAACTTTACCCCCTCACTGCTTTCAAGTCCAGTTGTGTCAAAGGAAAAGTTCCCAACTTTTTCTAAAATTGATTTATTATCATAAATTTGAGGCGATTGGAATTAAAAGAAAAATATATATATATCATCATCTATACCTCAAACTGCCAAGTGGGAATTATTACCGCTCATAGAAAACCACTCTATAATGCTGATCTCAACACTCACACCACATCCAGTCAACTGTCTTGATCTAGAGCTAGCAAGATTTGATAAATAGAAGGATGGATAAACTCATACACAGCCGAAGAGACCACAGTGAGATCACAGTTCCGTAAAAGTGTTGCCATATATGTGAAAAACATGATGAAAATGTATATTTTACTGCTTCGTGAGATTACATTTCTTGCCACTGTTGTGGTTGGGGGTAGAGAAGGACCCCTTCTGTCCTCTTCTAGGGGATTTTGGAGTTTAGGAGTGTCTTGCAGGGCCTCGGTGAAGTTCGTGGACATTTTGGTCAACAAGATCACATTGTCAGACATGTCTATCCACAGCATCATGTGGTAGATTGTCTGTTGTACCATACTGTCTGAAATGATTTCTTAGACAACCAAAGGTGGACTTGTGGAAATTCAAGTGCCAAGCTGTTGGCCTAACTTACATTTCAACATCCCAACAGCCCGTTTTTGTCTTTTTTTGTGATCCGTGTCATTGGAATAAAGCTACATTTTTAGGTTTTATAGTCACTGGCCAAAGGAGTGTCTGTGTACTGGTCATGCTATCTGATTATTGTCTGACTAGGGTGTGGAATAACTTAATGATCAAGAATTTTTCACCAGTTGAACAGCTCAAAAGCTGTTTGTACACAATTGGCTAAACCGAATTCTAACTAAATGTAATTCATTCTAACCATCATGTTGTATCTACCCTCAGATATATGCCGCTTTCGATAAAAGCATCTGCTAAAAGAAACTGTAAACAGAAACTAGATTTTTACGGCCATTTGTGTTCTGCATCTGGGAAGTTTAACTTACTTTGTGAATCAAAGACAGCATGACAGACGAAGAATGGTGATGAGCGGACCAAAGCCTACCAGATGCAGAAGCCAGATGCAAATATCTGAAAGTTGAGCCTTTGGCTTTGAGTTGAAGTAACAGCCTTTGTATCCAGGCAGTTGTATGCCCAACTAATCATGTGATCACAGAAGTGATCTGTGGGGAGATTCAGTTTGGGGATCATGACTCTGCCCCAAAAGACCGTGATAAGGTCTTTGCCAGGTCGCCCATGCCAAATACAAACTAATAATACAACTTAGTTTATACAACACACTGTACAGAGATAAGACGTGTGATATGCAACACGGCTTCCTTTCAATACAGCCACCAACTACCCCAAACACACCTGTTGAATCCCTGTTGAGCAATAACACACATTAGAAGCGGCACGATTATATTTGTAATATAAAACGCAGTGATTATCAAATTTCATAGGGGCATTACCGCTTGGGATACCACATATCAAACTTCTTTAATACGATATTGACTGCTGGCTGACAGATGTCATCACGCTTACAACACTTGCCATTTGGCCTCCAAAATGGCAGCCACGTAATGATATCATGGAATAATGTCGTGGTTAAATTGCCCATATGTCTGTCTCTCTGTCCATCTGTCTGGCTCAGTGTGAAACTAAACTATGTTTCAGGTCACCATGCAGATTGTGCCAAAGCTACGTGAAATTGCACACATACACACACACACACACACGCACCTACATACACACACACACACACACACACACACACACACACACACACACACACACAGTGTTCTCTCTTTGCTGACAGAAGGGCTTGGAGAGTGGGTAATGAGAAAAGGTCCTCATGCATGAAAGCTCACGTCAGCAGGCCAGCGAGCTGCACACACACAGACACACACACACATATACATGGAAACAAGTCAGCGGGACCTCTAGTAACACTTGCTGCAACACTAGTTTTAAACCTGTGCTCAGCTGTATTCGCTTTTTGTAACCTTTCTCTTGTTCTGTCACTCCATCTTACTCTTTCTCCCAGAAGTAATAAGGATTAGACAAGGGCTTTTCAAAGTCCAGATCAAACAGAAAGCCAACCCGGACCCAGCCCATACTTCTTTTTATGAATACATTATGAAGTGGGACGTTTTCCATTTTGAGATCTACTGACTTTCTATTCATTAGTAGATTGTTAGTGATGTTAAACATACAGTGTAGCTGGAGATAATTCACAGGGACACTGTCTGCCGATGAATTTGGTTAGAATGTAGCTTTTCCGTCTTATTTTGGTTGGCAACTTTGTTGTTGCAGTTGGCTTTACGCATGAAAGTTGCAACAGAGAGTTTGCTATCACTGTCTTGTTTTCCTCTAGTACACCATTTCTCCAACTCGTGCAAATGTAAGAGTATGTCTGAGTCAGAAATAAATATGGACTAGCTGTCTAAGTTGTGTCTGCCTCAGTTTTGTGTTGGCTCAATCATCAGAGATGTCGCATCGGTGGTGTAATCACAAGTTCAGGAGTCACACTGATGGCACTGATTGCAGGGAAACAATGCCATTTCTCCCACTAGGCTCCAGTGTGCTTTGGCTGTCTTGACTTTTTGAACTTGAATGTATGTTGCTTAAAAATTTGGTCAATTAATGTTATTTTGTTATCACCAGTTGTTGAAGATCTCTCATCTTGAATAAAAATCAGATAAATAATAAGTTGGAAAATGCCTGGATTATAGCATTAACTTACTAAGAAGATAGTGATGATTCTTTTGTGGTTAACTATCAAATATAGTAATTAAATTTGTCTCCAGGTTTCTGAAAATATCCCCTCTGCCCTTGTTTTGAACACACACAGATGTTATTGACACTTTATGAGCGAGCCGGCTCATATGTCTCGTGTTAGAAACATGAATTGCTCATATACCAGCCTTTTAGGAATCCCTGGTTCAGATTTTTTAGGTTCCTTCTTATTGGTGTTTCATGTTACTGTGAAACACACATCACCCACTCTCTTGGCATCTTAAGCTCAACGCACTATTTCCGCAGAGACTGCAGCATCAAATTAAGGACCTTGTCCTTGTTTCACCTCTGTGGTGCAAGCAAAGATGGAGGGAGGAATTTCAGAAAAAGTATTTGGTTGGCAAGTCATTACAACAAAGTAAGAAAAGAGAGTAAAGAATAAAACACCGGGCTAGAAAGGGGAAGTAGAAATCGATTTTCTGCTGCGGTGTGGTATATATTCATCTGCACCAGTGCTTAGGCTCCAAATGTAATTTTGTTGAACATGTTAGCTGATGTGCACATTGTACAGAAACGAATAAACACTTTTTCTGTCCTACTTCCAGTGTATAGATCTGTGCTTTGGCCCTCTGTGTGAAAGTCAGTGATGTAAATAGAAGCGTGGTGTATTTATATAGGACTGGCAGGCTGCCTGATTGATCTGAAACATTACACTACCCGGGACTGTGCTGTCCTCAAAACCACAAACACACACAACATAAACATGATTGCACACATGCACACACACTCAAACTTGCTTACAGATGTATAATGGCATGTGTTTGCAATATGTTGAAACACACTCCCAAAAACCAGCTCAGATACATACTAACTACCCTGCATATAGCCGCTGAGGTGTTTTGGAGATAGATAGAAGTGTGTGTGCTTGCTCGTGCATGTATGAGACGAAGTGAAACCACTTAAAACGTCTTAGATTATATACCATCACCTCTCTGAGAATGTTGGTGCTTAACGTTTAAAATTCTACAGATATGAGATATTAAAGGCGGAGTATGCAATTTTAATCCAATACACTTTTTGTCAAAAAAAGATTTTGAAAAAAAGATGTTTGAGATTGATATACTCATGTACTCTTGGCACGAAAGAATATGTCAGAAAATGTAATATTCATCCTTTCATTAAGCTTTCCAGCATTACACAACATGACCACTGCAGGCAAATTTCTTGAATGTTATTGAGCATTTTTAATTAAGTGCCCTTGGTTCCAATCCGGGCTGCACAGTGGAGTAGTGGTTAGCACTTTCGCCTTGCAGCAAGAAGGTCCCTGGTTCGCGTCCCGGCTTTCCCGGGATCTTTCTGCATGGAGTTTGCATGTTCTCCCTGTGCATGCGTAGGTTTTCTCCGGGTACTCCGGCTTCCTCCCACAGTCCAAAAATATGCTGAGGTTAATTGATTATTCTAAATTGCCCGTAGGTGTGAATGTGAGAGTGATTGTTTGTCTTTGTATGTAGCCCTGCGACAGACTGGCGACCTGTCTAGGGTGTCCCCTGCCTTCGCCCGAGTCAGCTGGGATAGACTCCAGCCCCCCCCATGACCCTAGTGAGGATTAAGCGGTGTATAGATAATGGATGGATGGATGGATGGTTCCAATCCACGTAGTTAAAAAATGTTCTTTATAACTTCTCCAAGGTCAGGAACTTAAAAATTTTGTGAATAATTCCCTTGGATTTAGCACTGAAGCACATATAGGCCTGTTACAATGGCTGTATTCTGTTCATAGCTGTATTAGTGTAAATTTAGTCAGGCAGTTCTTTCAAGTTCTTCTACTTGAAAACCTCTTTGAATTTCAGTCTTCTGAAGGGTGATTTGAATGTGTAACGCACGGTTTAGGGTGCAAGGTTTAAAAGTCACATTGGCATCAAGTCAACAGAAATGTTCCTTTGATTGGTTGTCCTAGCAGGCTGGTAAACTGGTGGTGTCTTCACCATAGCGGTTGGTATGCCCATTGGCTAATCTGTATGGTGTGTCAGGAGGAGTCAGGAGTGCAGCGCCTCAACAAAAAGGCGTTTATACCAGTGGGCAGTGAAAGATCCAGGGTTAGATATCTCATACAGACACTCATGCACGGGAAAAACAAGCCACTTCTAAGTGTGGCAGAGATGGATTTCGCCGTTTGAAGGTGTGTTGCGAGAAGACGCTGGGTTCGATCCTGAGCTCGTCTCTGTGGGAAGCTTGTTCACCCAAGTTATCTTGTGTGGGGATCTTGTCTGTGTGAATCGCCTCACAACATACCCCCAACCTGCATCTGTCTGTTTGTATCAGCCTGTGGTTTTGTGGTGTCCTGTGTGTTGTTCTTGGCTGCCCATCTCGCTGTCATCTCTCTCTGTTTGACTTTGTCTGATTTGTCTATATGTACTGTCTGTCTGCCCGGCTAACTGTCTGTCTGCCTTTGTGTCCTTGTGTTAGCTGCTGTGAATGACATCATGGCATTTGAAACAGCAGGAGAGGCCTTCTGTGAGCGCCGTGTGCCTAAATGTCAGCCTAGCCTACTGGTTATAGACCCTTCCCTCCGCTCTCTCTCTCTTTTGTGTTTTTGTTGTAGCCCTCCTTCAACCACCTGTGTTTCTCTCTGTCTTCCTTCCCCCCACTATTTCCAAACCCACTCTGTTAATCACATTCAGGATTTTGCTTTCCAATAAATTATCAACTGCGATATTGACATTCGAAATGTGCGCTCTGCTCATACATAAAATTTACATCCAACTTGGATAGATGGGACATCAGAACACATGATTTCATTCTTTTTCACACACCTGTTTGAGTTATGTGCAATGTAGGAGTTCAGTGGGGAGACTACAGGTTTCTCTGTGCACAGCTAGATTTTACATGTGAAGCATTCAGGGAGCATAGGTACATTGTACTGTTATTCAATAAGCACATGTTTAGTAACTGAGGCGTTTTGGGTATGATTTATTTATAAATTCCCTCCTATAGAAGATGTTGTGCATTCAGATGAAGAACCATCTTTTAGGTCTTACTGGGATGCAAAGAGTTTTCATAATATCAGGGATGTAGCACAATGTGGCAATGGAAGCAGTGCTCTTTTTATTTAAATTTGACAATGCACAAAATATTTTGTCTGTAAAACCATTTTGGGCATACTCACGCAACCCCTTTGTGTTCATGCAAATGCAGTCTCCCTCGTACTGCTATGTGTAGGTCTGTGCGCAGAGTATTTAAGGTTCTCTCATTTCTATACATGTGCATGAAAGCAAAATGCTAAATCCTCAACCCATTGGCTAATACATGAGTGTCTGTGTGTTTCTAGGATTATCCATGAGGATGGTTTCTCTGGCGATGATGTAAAGCAGTACAAGCCTGTCGTTTACAGCAACACCATCCAATCTCTGGCCGCCATCGTCCGTGCCATGGATACGCTGGGCCTGGAGTATGGAGACAAAGAACGCAAGGTCAGTGCACGTACGAACGTGTCCGGCAGTCGCATGCAAGTGGAATCGCATACACACAAAACATACATAATACAATCACCAAATTCAGAGCAAATGATTGCATGCAGTCACACTGAAATGCAGTACAGAAACATGACTGTCACAGATGGAAATGTCCCAAGACTGTTTATATTCTCAAGTCCAAAACTGTGAACTGATTAAGGCTAATTGAAAATGTCAATCAACATAGCTCATTCACCAAAAATGCTCTGCCTCCAGTCCTGAATTTAGCAAGCAGCCGCTGGATGAACGCCATAAGAGCTGGTGTGGTTCAGGGAGAGGCCGTCATGTACCTTTACACAGAGTTACTGTCTTTCAACCAAAGCACCAGGAGTCCAGCTCTTGTATCGGATCTGATAAAGTATCTGAGCAGCACGGTGATCTCTGCCGGCTTCAGGTCCTTCCCCTGACCTCCTCTGTATGGAGATCGACAAAATGCCAACATTGTTTTGATTGCAGCTCCATCATTGTATTGAACCTGTCGTGGTCAGTGCAGGACAACACTACAATTAACATCCAAATTAACTTGTCCCTGTGTGTAATGACTGTATTCATAGTATATTTATACAATAGCTAAGCAATGCAGCGTAGATGGAAGCTGTTAATGTTGAAGCTCCATAAAACTGCCATTGGAATGATTTGTGGCAGAGAATTGAAAGATGGTGAGATTAATTATCTATCAAAGGACCTTCGGGTGCAGCAGTATAGCAATGTGGCAGCCACATACTCAGTCACGGTGCCAGAGGCTCCCATACCGCACATGACTCAAGGTCTTTAACAGATTTATGTTAATGCTTAATGCACACTTTCTACTTGCAGCTGCATTGCAGTTCTGACGAGTTACACGTGTATATTCAGTACTCTGCTTGTGTATCTTCTTTAACAAGTGCTTGCCTTCATTTTTCATGCTGAAACGACAATCCACAGCAACACATTAATCATCTGCAGCCTTACAGAGTTTTTATGACACTATAAGTTATTTGCCCAATGCTTTTTTTTTTAAGTATTCAAGTCCTGCTTCAAATATCCTCATGATTTATACAACCTTTTCCTCTGGCTTGGATTAAACATGAGCAACAGATATCAGTTAGACTTTTTAATAGGGTGTCATCTCTTCAGCACCCTGGCTCGTTTTATTTGTTAAAGTGTCTACACCAGCGCTCATTCGGAGGCTAATGGTGAATGCCTGCCAACTAACCCTGTCACGCTTGTGCCAAAATTCCTTCATGCCAATCTAAGTTAGTGGTGCTCCTAAGTCCTCCAAATCCTAATGCATACAAGTTCAATATATGATACGCTAATTGAGGATTATGAGTCTAATCCACAGAAGAGCATCAGTACTATATCAATGAAGAGCAACGGGACGAGCTTAATTAGGAATGTAAGGACCAACGAGACGCAGTGTTGCATTATAGCAGCGTCTCCTGACCTGTGCCTCAGTTTTAGGTCCTTTAATTCTAAAAAAAACAAGCCAAGACATGAGTTTTCTATATATATTTAAGTGCACTGGCTCCAAATGGATTACACTGAATTTCCATTTAATGGATTTATTTCAAAAAGGGACTTATAGAACGTATCAAATGGTGAATTCAAACACAATATATATAAGCTCTCCAATTAAATGTGAGGCACAGCGGATCAAATGTGTTAGCTCTTAAATGCAAACTGTTGGAACAAGTGTTGGATGCCACAGCTTTCTACCATGAACTAGCAGCCTCCCTCCTTCTAGGAAATAAATAATACTTACAGCAGATGATGTATTTATTGCCAATTTATTTATAGGAGTGCCCTGTATTGGTCTTAGGACTGCTCTTTGACCCAGTCTGCTCTTTAAGCGAACTTATGCGCCAATCTTACGCTGAAAAATGTCAGCAGAACTACTTCAATGCTGTTGTTCTTGATGGCATATGCAACGAAACAGTGCCAGCAATGACAGTAATGTGTGGCTGCTGCTGATGAAGATGAAACTGGAATAATAGTCATGAGGATGATGCCGTGATGACAGTCTGAAATGCTTCGCTGAATGTGGCGCTAACTTGGCCTTTTTAGCTGTGGCGTCTGCTATTGGTCACGGGTTTGTCTTTAGTAGCAGGTTTTCGTAACTGCGAGAAGAAGAGGAGATCCAAGTTTTATCTCTTTCAGTCCACCACCCCCACATACACACACACACACACACACACACACACACACACACACACACACACACACACACACACACACCCACACACCCACACACTCACAGATCTGTGTCATTGGCCTTAACCTTACCCAAAGGCAGAGTATATTTTTAATCACAACGAAGCTATTCATGCTCAGTGAGAAGGGCTGAAATAACAATACACCTATTGATTAGGATATGATATCTGCATGTTTGTGTGTGTGTGTGTGTGTGTGTGTGTGTGTGTGTTGCCTTGAGTGTGTGTTTCCTTGTGTATGTGTGTGAGCATTTAATATGTCTCGGTAGTGTATTTTCTAAAGGTGAACGGAAAGGCCTAAGGCGTGAAGGTTTGTTGTTGCTGTAGAGTCACTTGGAAAAAGGGATGGATGGATAGATAGCAGGGGTGTTGAGTTATGCAACGAATACAACTCATAACTCTCACTAGCATTTTGACTTTGCTCTGAACCTGGTAAACTTGTTTACTGGGAAGAAGGGAAAACACACAGAAGTATAAACAACGTATTGTAAATTCATTTAACTTTTCAGTCCTGCACCTTCATACTGCAGTGCTGAGCATTCTTAAAGTGTTAGCAATGTAAAAAGAAAAAGAAAAATCTTGCCATTGCAACTGAGAAATTTGATAAACCTGTTGAAATTGGCTTATTTCCACTGTATGCTGAACTGTATTCAACAGTATCATGTAGCCCAACTGATCCTGGATGGATTTTTTAAGGGTAAAATTGATATTTGAAAGTTTAAAATGTCAGATCATTATGTCAGTAGTGATTGTTTCAGCATAAACATCACACAGCATATATAGATAATCTTGATAGCGATAGTGTAATGTTTTAAGCTTGTGTCTGCTAACATATCAACCAGGCAGTCTGTCATCCAAACTTTGCAAATGAATCATATGAAATACACACTGACTCATACATAACAAGATATACGAACAGAACACCTACTTTATTCAGCTTTCAATACCTTTTGTGCTTTTGTAAGTAGCAAATTGGACTTATTGCCAATACATAAGTGAGAATATTGAAGAACTGCATACTGATCTCCTGGGACGTTTGGCCAAACTTTGCACTGTAAACCCAGTTAGACAAAGGACTTCTGTCTTGTGGCTGCTTTCTCTGAGTTTTTTTTTACCCTTTCTTAAGATTTTGTTCTTGTACCATCTGGAACAAGGCCACTGGCGGACCTCAACCTTGCAGTGTTGTTAAAGCTGTGGTATTATTTTGCCTGCATTTCCATATTCTGACACGTAACTCTGACTATTTTGATGAGACAGCCCAAGTGAAGAGTTGTGTACTGCAGTAATTATGGCAGCAAATGAAATTAAAGTCCTGGGCATTTCGTGACTAAACGGAAGGTTGAGAAGAAGGTCAAGAACGTGTTAAAGAAGCCAAAAACGCGTAAGAGGGAAAGAGGAAGGAAAGTAGATTATTCAAGAGCAAATGTGACAGTGGACATGAAACAGAAATAGAGAGCAGACTGAGCTGTTTAAACTACTCTACATCTGACTTCCCCTCAAAGTAACCACAGGACTTTGTGACATCCTTCTCACGCCAATAAAGGATGCGGAGTTTGCTTCAAAACAGGACACCTTTTCATGCGTTTAGAAAATTGCACGTTGCATTTCTTTTTTAACATAACCAACTCACTCACTGCATTTGCTTTCTTACAGTATATTACTATTGCAAACGTTAAACTCCTTTACCTTTTTTTTTTTTTGTCTTGTGCTCGTTCTCACCTCTCCTTCTGATAACACCCTCCCACCCATCTGTTTCCCTAGCCTTCGCTAGTTGCTGTGGCAACCCAGTGTTTTGCCTTGCTCTCAACACATTCCGCAAGCCTGTGTCCAAGGGCGGTGTGACATGTACAGTACACTCTCTCTCACACACACACACACACACACACACACACACAACACACACAATGATAGCAGGCCCGAAATAGACCGTGTGTTGTCACTGCCGTATGAATCTTTGAGCACTTTTCACTCAGGTTTCAAAGAAGGAGAAGACGAAAGTTCACAGGCAAAGGCCTCACCACAGATACTTTGATTGAACCGCAAAAGCCTCCACGGGCATTTGGCATTTTAAATTTTCAATTCCTATCATCTGCTAATTGAATATGCACTCAGCTCCTCCACAAAGCGGCAATTACTAAATAGCAAAATCACTTGGAGCTCCTGCTGCACCTTGTTACGGCTTCGAATTTCCCTGCATGTTTACGAGCGTGCTTCAAGAAGTTCACCCAGAAACTAGTGCCTAACTAAGCTTTCTGTAAAGCCTTATATCACTCTCTACAGACCCGACCTGCACCGTCTGACTTCTGTTCATTTCCTAAACTTGCATGGTCACCATTTTCAGAGTGATAATCAGGTCATGCATGCTGTTGAGGAATATCTAGAGGCTAAAGATGTGACCTTCTTCTGCAAAGGGGTAGTGAAGCTTGAGTGAACATCTATGGACCAAGTGCACTGAAGTTAAAGGAGATTATGTTGAAAAGTAATACAAGAACAATTCTGAGATGTTTCTTGGATGGGAACTTTCTGAAGTACCCTTACATGTGGTTATTACTGTGATACTTCTCATACATATGGTTTAGTTGGTGGTTTCCTCTTCAGTTCTCCTTAAAACCAAAAATACAAACATTTATTTTATTTATTTATTTAACCTTTATTTTACCAGGTAAGTTAGTTGAGAACTGGTTCTCAATGACAATAACGGCCTGATCAAGAGGCGGCAGACAACAAGGTGAGCAACAAAACAGATTACAATTTGGGAAATTAATTAAACTTTGTGTTTGTGGCAGAGCAACGTGCACCTATTGCACCATGAATAGAACAGTATGAGTTACTAAAGTCTGCATACTGGGATATAGAAACCATGAATTAGCCATAAGAGAGGCAGGACTTTCCTTGCTGTCAGTTTGGTGGTTGTCACATTGCCTCAATGTCTGGATGGTCAACGCCAAAACTGAGCAAGTAGTCATACATAACCAAGAAAAATGAGAGCCAGATATCAGCAAAAATGCAAACATTTATCTTCGTGGGACTCTACCAGTCCTGTATATTGGTGATAAGCAACTGATAATATTCACCTGCGAATACTTCAATGGGCCTTTATTAAATCAAGGAAGTGCAGAGCTGCGCTACAGATTTGTCATGCTGCAGAATGAATTGATGTCTAAACAAGTCAAATGCCTGAACCTATATTGTAGGTTTTCTGTACACTGAAGTTAATTATCAAAGCATAGCTGGCTTTGATTGTACATCTACTGCAACGGTTATACAAATCTGCAATTTAGCCTTTCGTACCGACTTCTCTGAATAGCATCAGTTGATCTAAAGAGTCAGCCTAGAGCAAATGCTAGTGATTTTCTGTGTGTGTGTGTGTGTGTGTGTGTGTGTGTGTGCGCCTTACTGATGCATCGGCCTTAGGCTCCATTTTCTATACACTTAATTGCTTCAATGCATCCACACAAGGCCGGTGACATTACATTATGTGTGCGCATGCATGCTCAACCTTATTTGTTCAATGTCGGTAGGCTTGCTGGAAGAAATAAATGAAGTCAAAGGCTGAATGGCGCCAGCAGTGGACCTACATACCGTAAATACGGTACAAGCTAGAGATGGAGATGAACTCAGTGCAAGATTTTCCTTTCCATTTTCTCGTAGCATCAAAAATATACACTTTATATACAAAGAAATTCTTTTAAATGTAGTTTTGAATTGCCATCTTTCAGCAGTAATATAAATTGAATCATCCATACATCTCACCTCTCTACCCTCATTATTACATTTGTTACTGTGCAACTGTAAGGTGTAAGAAGGAAATTAAGGACGCAGCTGCTATTCAACTGCAGCATGTACACAACTACTGACATCAGAAAAACACTTGGCGTCTCGATGGACTCTCGAAGGGAAAGAGGGGAAGAAGATAAGAGGAGGTGATGAGATGAAGGGATAGACAGAGCAGCAGAGGTGGAGAGAGAGAGGGAGGGAGCTGGCAGACAGGTTGATGCCTGTTGTTGTAGAAACCGACTAGTTATTCTCATGGGTTAGTCTTAGTGTGTGTGTGAACTCCAAGTTGTGGGTTTGTGAACAACGCCCCTCTGACAATAGCATTCCCTCTGCTCGTTAAAGAATAAAACAACGTGCACATGGGTTCACTTAGGAGCAGTTTGAAGTGGAGGTAAGCATGACAGGTGTGCAGTGCACTTTACTTCCAGTCACCCTGCAAACATTCACAAACTAGTTTTTGAAGAAAGAAAAGTGCTTTAGCCAAGTATTGCAGTCTGCATAACATGATTAAACCCACAACTGATTACTTGTTTTTTTGGCCACTTTGGTAAGCAGAAAAATATTTAGTCATAGTTCCACTTCTTTGAGGGAAAAATGTGTATCTTTGTTCAGAGTTATATGCAATATTCGCTCTCTTTTAGCTATGTTTTTAGTCTCCACCAGCCTTGCCTGCTAAATCCTTTACTACAAGCTAGTAGCTAATTGCATTTGCTATTCAAAATGGCTGCTTTGTGCTCCTGTAACTCTATAAAAGCCTTGAATATGAAGTAAAACAGTAAATTTACTGCTAAACAATGGGTTAAACCTTGCTAAGAAACTCAAAGATGTAATTCTTTGCAGGTTCTTTTGAACTTTACTGTAGTTTGCTTAGAATCAGCACCACATACTCGATCATGCTGCTGAAAGCCAAATATGAACTAATCCACAGCTAAATAGAATTCACAATTGGATATTTTTTGTGTTGTTTCATATTTTGCTTTTAAAGAATAAAAGTATGCACTGCATTTGTAATTTATGGTTTAAGATGCCACCCATGAACTGCCGCATCCCCTTTTTGAGTCTGGCTGGTGGCCTTTGTTGCTACTGTCTGCCTAAAAATGTCAAATATAATGCCAAAAATCATGTATAAAATGGTATATTCAGTATGAACCAATGGCACTGGGGCTAAGAGTCACAGACAGATTAAATTGGAAAGCATTGCTGGTTTTGGTGGGGTTTTTGTGGGATTATTATTATTACACTTTATAAGACACAACATCCATACATTCAGCAGTGTACTTGCATTTTGAAACTAACTTGAATCACTTTGGTAACTGCTGTGTTTCTTTTTGGGCAGCAATGTAAAACAACTGTGATCTCATTGCTGTGACTTGTGTCTACTAACAAGTCCTATGTAAATTCATATATTTCACGCTTTTTAAGTTAAAGTTGTGATGGAAAAAAATAACTTAAAAAAAGTTGTTTACAGCTGAAGTGAAAAAAAAATAAGATGCAGCTTCACAGATCTAAAAATACCTCCAAAACCAGTCACATTTCCTAATTTGGGTGCTCTGCTGCAGACTGACCCGAAAAATGTGTTTGACACATTTTTTAAAATTTATTTATTTTTCTATACACAGTTTGAGATGCAATTAAAGAGGTAAAAAAAAAAGGTTACCTCATCTCCATTTTACTGACTTGCACTTTTAAAAGCTGATAGCAGCAGAATTTATAATTGAGAGGAACGAGCAGAATAATAGGCATCATCCTGAGGTGGTCGGCCATAAGTGAAGAGGTTAAAGGTGGACGTTGATGATGCCGCCTGTGACTTCTTGGCCACTGCACAGCTTTGTCATCATAATGGAGCATGATTGAACCACACTAGTCTCATGGTGTTAGTTCACCCAACAGCACACTTTGAATCAGCAAGTCAGTGTGTGCCATTATAGTTCCCTTACAGCCAAATTAAGAAGGTCAGTGTATGGCCAGAGCTTCCACCGACACACACTCGCATTCAGATGTTTGAAGATTTTTTTGTGTTGTGTTGTCGAGTGTGTGTGTGTTTGAAGTGTGTGTCGGTCTGCCACCTTCCTGCAGTGCTGAGCTCCCTTTGATTTTTCGTTCGCTCCCTCCCCTCCCATCCTCCTCTTTTGTTATTTTCAGCATCGTTTTGTCTCTCCCCTCTTCACATCGTCTGTCCTTTCATTCCTCTCTTCTTCTTTTTCACATTTACTTTCCGTCCCCTCCCTGTCTCTCTTCATCGCTTCTTTCTTCATATCATCGCTTCACCTTCGCGGCCTTCTAATATTGCCCTCCTCTCCCATTTTTCCCCAATTACTTTTATCTCTTTGTATCCTTTATACTCCTTCCTTGTCACTTTTCCTCATTTAATCCTGTCGGGCGGGGAGGGTTTAGACACCATTTCCCTATATTCTTTCGGTCATTGATCCATCCTCTTCATCTAGTCAAATCTGATAGATCAATAAGCTAAGCTCTTGACGAGGCACCTGATGGGCTACTTCAATCAATTAATCAAGACACTCGATCTTTAATCCCACCCCCTCAGTGATAGGAGGTCATTAATCTCTGAGTTACTGCAGCTGACACACACACACACAAACACACACACACACACACACACACACACACACACATATATGCACACTGTGTGAATTTGAGGCCAACTGTGTGTGTGTATGTGTGTGTGTGTATGCATGTATGCCGAATGTGTGAGAACATGCCGAGAGAGAGATAAATATAGTAAACCAGAGAGAGGGTGAACAGAGAGAAAGCATCTGCATCATTAAAGTGAGATTGTCAGAGCTAAGAAATAAAGCGTATCCTAGCAACAGAGAGGACCATGATCCCATACCTGAGATTTTGGGAGTGTGTTTTTGCGTCTTTGTGTTTTCTGTTTCCATGAGTGTTGCACGTCAGAGCTTGAACATGCTTCTTTGTTATTTATGCTGTATTTGTAAGGCACATGTCACGCGGTTTTACACACTAGGGATCGACCGATATGGGTTCTCCAGGGCCGATACTGATGTTGGTTATCGGGCATCAAGGGAGGCAGATGACTGATATTTGGAGCCGATACACTTCAAATGTTGTACTCATGAAGAAAATGTAACGCGTGTATTAGGAAACTATGAAACGCCACACATTTCACTCAGCTTAAAGCATTTTTTTTGCTCGATCAAGCTGTGTGAAAAGATGTGATTGCCATTGTTCTGTTTAAAACAGTGCTTCTCAAATAGTGGGGCGCACCATCCTGGGGGGCGCAGAGGCATGACATCGGCCTGGTTTTCACGGTGCACAAACTGCGCTGGCCGTTGTGCAAGTCTTTACTTGCTTACTTGGCAAATACGGACTCCCAAAAACGGGAGAACACATCGTTAATAGGCAATTAGAACACCAGCGTACTTGGTCACGTCACCACCTCGTCTCATCTGCTCCGATTATTTCTACCAGGGGTATCAAACATACGGCCCGCGGTCCAAAACCGGCCCGCCAGATGGTCCATTTCTGCCCACGGGACAACTTTACAAAGGGTAAAAATTACAGAGAAGACATTAACTGTAAATTGTAAATTTGAAAAACTGTAAATTTTAAATAATTTCTAGTCCATGACAAGTTGTTTTGATCCTAAAGTAAAATACTACATTGTTCAGTTCCAGATAGCTGTGACTAAATGTTGTGTTCCTTTGTAGATAAACCGCGAAATGATCAACTGAGGCATAATATTATTGAAACTGAACTTGCTTTTCTAAAGAAATTTCAGGGTGTTCATAATGTTTTGTAAAAAGATAGTGGGGGGCAGAAAAAATTTGAGAACCACTGGTTTAAAAGAATGCCTTGCTTGTAGGGATCGACCTGATATGGGATTATTACGGCTGATACCGATGCCCTTTGTTGCCAATATTTGGAGTCGATATACACTAAATGTAATGTTTTAACAGGATGTGATAGCAGAGAACTTGTCATTCACAACTAGGCTTCTTCCTTAATAAGGGTGACTATAACTGAATATGTAAAATAGAAATAGGAGTGATTCTCTGTTTATGTAAATGCTAAATATGGGCCACTACAATTGGTCTATTGCCAATTCATAGATACAGATGTTGTCGTTGGTTGTTTGATTGTGTCTCTGTGAGAAATAACTCTCTTCCATTTCAAGTCAGCTGAGCTCTGTCTATATTTGCAAATACTCACCGGATACCGGAGGCTTCCCGGCACAGTGATAGTCGCTGCTCTAAAGCAACCCCGGCTTGGTTCAGTGGCGTGTTTTAACCTTTTGATTCGGATCCGGGGAGTGGCTGGGACCTTCCCATGTGCAGCTGGCATGTTCTCCCTGCTCTGCCGCGGTCCAAAGACATGCAGGTTTAGCGAACTGGCACCCATTAATTGCCTGTTGGTGTAAACGTGAGTATGTGTGTGTCTGTCTGTGTGTGCCAGCCCCCCTTGTGATAGACTGCCAACAAGTGCATACTGGGAAGGGATCCAGCATCCTGCGACCTTGAACAGGCTAAGCGGTTTAGAAAATGGATGGATGACTGACTCAGTAACATCTCAGTGATGCTTACTGCAGAGGAAACAAGCGTTGTACATTTCATCAAGGGAGCGTGTGTGTGTGTGTGTGTGTGTGTGTGTGTGTGTGTGTGTGTGTGTGTGTGTGTGTGTGTGTGTGTGTGTGTGTGTGTGTGTGTGTGTGTGTGTGTGTGTGTGTGTGTGTGTGTGTCATGTCAATGCGAGGTTACTTGTGATCTGCGGATGGTTTGATTTCAGTTTATGTGCAGTGTTAAGGCTACAACTTCCGATTCTTTATGGTTAATCTCCTGATTATCCTCTGCAACCAATCAGTTAATTATTTCTTTTCTATTGAATGTGCAAAAATTATATTTTTCAAGGTGCTGTTAAGACATTCTGGCTGCATGTCTCAAGGGATCAACTGCAGACATTCATAGTTTTCAGGATCTTAATAACTTCTCCACTAGCGCCACAATTTTGGGTTTTGAGTCTCAACAACAGGATGGATTAGCATTCGGATCATCTCCATATTTGCGGTGAAAATTTGCGACAGAAAAACATGCACATTTTTAACTTTGTGAACTTTGTAGCTTTCTAGGGACCAATATATTGCAGTTAAATTCCAAAAGATAGTAATTTTAACATCATGTTTGACACAGAAAGCATCGAATACATTTAATTGAAAGGCTGAATGGAGATTTATGAACATTTTGTTTAAAAAAAAAAAGTTGTCTTTTTGTCAGTTTGGTGTTCAGTTAGACCACTAATCAGCTTTACACAGTATGTATACTAGAGACAGTCTCGTTGAATTTGTCAGTGTCAAACAGAGTGATGAACAGAAAAGTCATGTAGCTGATAGAATGTTTGCTATATCTGCTATCATCAGCTGTGGAGGGCAAAATTACTTCAAAAGAAAATGTCAAGGTTGCGTGAGGGTTTTTTGGTGTGACCATGCGATTACACCCCACTTAGTGTGTTTTTAAACTCTACTTAGTTCAAGCCTCTCATTTCATTCGCTGTGTGTCTGTCTGTCTGGGAAAACAACATTGCCTTTTAGATAGTAAAGCCTGCACAAAACGTCAAAGTACATAACATCAGAAAGGCTCAAAGTCGGGCCTTTAGGGGAGGCGACGTACACACATTAACACTCACACAACTTGTTTTCCAGCTCCACAAATCTCCCTAAAACTACACACAGTCACACACTTAATACACAGCCTCTCTCACTAACTTCCTCGCTGTATTTGCCAGACTGGTGCTGCCAGCATCATATGACAGGCACATGGACCTGTCCTGCAATGCCAAGCCACAACACTGCGCCGCTAAGAACAGGACCATGATGCCTTGCTCCTGTCGCCCCCAGTTACCGAGGCCGCCAATCATCAGTGCTGGTTTGCAAAGCACTACCCTAAGAGAAAACTCTCACTTCCAGAAATCAAACGCATGCACGGGGATACACAAATTCTGCAATGAATGACTGCAAACTTTGTTCGTCTTCAAAGTGAATGAAGGGCAGCTTAGAGTTTCAGGCAGAGAGAACAGCTGAGATTGAAAACGTATCTTTTTGTGATCTTGATTTAATCCAAATTTTAACTCGTCTGATTGAATTTAGCATCCGTGGGGACAAAGTTGTAGAGGGAATCTGTTTTTTTAACCGCACATTTGGTGAGGATAATGGATCTCCACTTGTTACTGATACAAAGTAAAATAATTTAGATGGAGAAATGGAAAAAGAGACTTTGACAAACAAATGTAAAAGTGTACAGTACTGTTCAAACATTTAAAGCACTTTAGCTGCCGCTTTAGACTCTTGTCCATCACATAGTGTCATCAGGGAGGTCATAAGACTGTAAGCACACAGCAATAGCAGGGCTCCAGACTCATTTTTCCACTAGTAGCATATGTTTTGGTGATGCAAGGCTTGACAAGTATTTTAATTTGAAAATATATAAATTTTGCTGCCATTTTTGTCCCTTAGTTTGTCTGACATTACTTTTATTAACTTAAAACATACTAAACTCACCAGTTGAATGTCTACTTTTGGTTAGATACTGTAATTTACTGATATTCCTTAAACACCTCACACGCAGGATACAGTAGATGCTAGCTAGTCAGCTGTGCACAGAGAAGCATCTAGTCTCCCCATTCAGTTAATGCAGTGCGCAACTCAGACAGGTGTTTCACCAAAAATGACTTTAAAAGGGTGAAATAAGGCAGTGTAATGTCAGATATACCCTAACTGAAACCACTAAAAGCATTTTAAACAGCATTATGATAATCAGTCGTGTTCATTTACTTGTGGAAAGCCAAAATTTTTATCATGATTAATATTCATTCTTTATTTTGCAGCCCTAGTTGTCATTGTCAGGTATCTTCTTCTCACTTTGCTTTGTAAGATAATCAGCTATAGACAGCCTCGTTTTTGGAGCACGATTGCAGCTAAAAGGATTGTTTCACGCATCAGGCAGAGAAAGACTGACAAAGCCAGTCTGGGATTACATGAAGAGGCAGAAGATGCTGAGAAAGCCTAAATCCATAGAAGAACTGTGGCAAGTTCTTGAAGAACTGTGCACAAGCAAACCTTTGGAGAAGTTAATTGGGAAATTTTGGCATTATTTTTGGAAACCTCCTTACTTTACTGCTAGTGCCTAAAATCGTCTGCACAGCACCATATGTGTTGGTTTATGAGCCAGCTGTCCTTCTCTAGACCCCCAGCAGTAACAGAAACTGATAGAGAGTTTCTGAGAGGATTTTTATGGCAAAATAAGTGGTTTTATGCCAGTGAGTCACTTAGTTAGACCTGTGATCACTCAGTCATTAAGCCAACTGGCATTTGTGTGTGTGTGTGCGTGTGTGTGTGTGTGTGTGTGTGCGTGCGTGCGTGTCCAGTGGTGGAGCTTTCTCAAGGGGTATGTGCAAATGACCTCAGGGATTGGGTTCTCAGGTGCAGAGAGAGAGAACATGGAACATTCTCCCCCGAGAGGGTGAGAGAGGGAGAAAGAGAGGGGGAGACAAACATGAATTATTCTCCCTCAGGTGTAAAACATGATGAATAGAGCGGTGGAGGACAGAAAAAGAGCACAGAGCAGGAGGGATGAAGTAGGAGAGATGGTCCTCAGGGGTTAGCACATTGATACACCACTGTGTCATTACGTGTGTGTGTGTGTGTGTGTGTGTGTGTGTGTGTGTGTGTGTGTGTGTGTGTGTGTGTGTGTGTGTGTGTGTGTGTGTGTGTGTGTGTGTGTGTGTGTGTGTGTGTGTGTTTTTACAGAACGGATTGGGTTGATAAAGCACCCTGCATTAACGCTATCACATTACCATTCCTCTGCAAAAACAGCCAAATGTCATCAATTGCTGTGTCAGTTCAGACCACAGATAGTGTACCGCTGTTCTGTATACAGTGAAGGCTGTTTGCAAACACAGAGACACACCAGGATGCAGCAATGGAATGGTGTACATATATATATACAATGCTGTGAAAAAATATTGTCCCCCTTGCAGATATCTTCTATTTTGTCATATTTGTCACACTTAAATGTTTCAGATCATCAAACTATTTTAATTTCAGACAAAGATAACCCAAGAAAAACACAAAATGCAGCTTTGAAGTTATTTCTTTTGTTGAATGAAAATGCTGTCCCACTCCACCTTGCCCTATGTGAAAAAATGTGCAATTGCCCCCTTAGCTAGCAATCTACCAAATGACTTGTTATATCAGAACATCACTAAATAAAACCTGTCTGGCATTGTGAAGTAGCTAAAGGGTCTCACAAAGACTCACAGGAATCCACGTTCTAAAGAGATCCAAGAACAGATGTGAAACAAAGTCATTGACATTTATCAGTCTGGAGGGTTACAAAGCCATTGCCAAGACTCTGGAACTCCAAAGAACCACTGTGAGAGCCATTATCCACAAATGGAGAAAAATGGAACAGTGATGAACCTTCCCAGGAGTGGCTACCCTCTTGAAATTTCTCCAAGAGTGTGTCAACATCTCTTCCAGGAGTGACAAATGAACCCAGACAAACATCAAAAGATCTCAATGGCCTCAGTTAAAGTCCATCTACATGATTCCACAATAAGGAAGACACTGGGCAAAAATGGCATCATGGGAGCGTTGCAAGACGCAAACCACTCCTGACCAAAAAGAACATAAGAGTTCATCCAGCATTTACAAAAAAAAATATCTGGATGAGCCGCAACATTGTTGGGATAACATCCTGTGGACGGATGAGTCAAAGGTGGAACTTTTTTGAAGACATGGGACCAGCTACATCTGGTACAAAGCTAATACTGTATTCCACAAGAAGAATATCATGACAGCGGAACATGGTGGTGGTAGTGTGATGGTTTGAGGACCTGGACAACTTATCATAATTGTTAGAGCCATGAATTCTGCTCTCTATCTGAAAATCTTCCTGGAAAACATCCATCCATCAGTTTATGACCTAAAGCTCGACACTAATGGTTTATGCAGCAAGACAAAGACCCAAAGCACACAAGCAAGTCACCAAATTCTCAAAAAGAACAAAATGAAGTAGCTGAATCAAAGTCCAGACATGAATCCAATTGAGATGATGTGGCAAGACCTTAAAAGGGCATTTCATGATCGAAAACCATCTAATATGGCCGAATTAAAACTATTCTGCAGATCAGAGTGGGCCAGAATTCCTCCATGGTGATGTAAAAGACTGATCACAAGCTGTAACAAACATTTAACTGCAGTTGTTGCAGTCAAGGGGTCAACCGGTTATTAGGTTTAGGGAAGGGAATTACTTTTTTCAAAGTGGTGATGTAGGTTTACAATGAATCTTTAATAAATCGTCATTTAAAAACTGCACTTTGTGTTTTGTAGGTTATATCTGTCCAATGTGAAATATGCAAAAAAAAAAAGATGGTATTAGGATACATCACTGTATACAGTATGCTGAGGTGAAACATATTTTGCTTTTGTTCTAATGCAATACAATACATATATCAGTTTGGGGCTCTTTTAAGTCTAGATGATTCAAAACCTCTTATGGTTTTAAGCTGTGTAGAAAAAAAGCATAAGATAAATAGGATAAACAGAACCTTTGACACGTAGCACAACACTATGACTATGTATTATACTAGTGGCAACAAATGTTGCCGTGCTTACGTTTAATCTTCTTATGATCAAAAGATGCATGCAGGCATAAAATTCTCATTATATGTCAGTAGTAGACCCTTTTAAAACTGTATGTACAAAATGTCTCAGTTATATCTGTTAATTAAGGTATTTAAATAAATTCTTCTTGTACAAGTTTGAGGCAGACATCTCCTTCCATCGGTGCAGGCAGGAAATAAAGAGGCCTAGTCATGTGACCATTCACACTAGTTACATGACACTGAAGCAATTTATAGGAGACAACCTATTCTTTGATTATAAAACTTGCATTAGCTGTCCAAAGCCAAAACAACACTTTTAGAGAATAAAAATTAAAAGAAAAATGAGCGGCAACAATTGTTGCCAGTGGGATTAAAGGGGTTGCTAATAAGTCACAGTTTCATTGTAGCTGCTTAAAATATGGATTTTTTTTGGTCAAACAGCTCTTGCATTATGCCCCACCTTGTAGAGCAGTTACTTTGAAATGGCCAACAATGATTAAAATCAGCACCCAAAATGTTTTTCATACAAATTGGAACAATTCCTGCTGTGCTGTGACTTCAGTGCACTGCCATTCGTGCATTGTTGTGTTTGAGCTCTCCTCTGTTCTGTGTTCAATCTGTCAGCCAGCTGCTGGTGCCGCTAATTAGGCCAAGCTAAAAATAGACACCTGCCTATAAGATTAATATATGATCTCCTTCATACAAAACCTCAGATGTGTAAATCTTCTGCCTACAGTTGGCGTCTGGCTGCTCAATGTTTTACCGTGTTTTCCAGTGGACGGTTAACTTGACGATATAACCAGGTTTTGGATGAACTTAATCCAATATGTGTCACGTTAAAAATAAATCCCTCTGAGTTGTTACTTCTTTGGCACAAAATGAATAGAAACAGGGACTTGATTGTCCATGTTGTCACATGGATGTAAGCTTTGACATAGCTAATTACTAATATGCATCCTTTATTAGGAAGGTCATGTGCTCTGCCAGTATTCTGTAAATAGTGTGTGCTGTTCAGAATGTAGTTCGCCTCTTAATTATACTTGACTTAAAATAGACACTCATATTTAACGTATGGCCCTATAGAGACACAGAAGTTTGCTCTCCTGTGAAGAAATGTGCAATCAACTACATAAACTCGGCCGTTGGAAAGCTCCTTCCGGTAATTATTACTGCCTATATGATTAAAATAAAAGCTTTGCAATGATGCTCATTATCTGTCCAGTTGTAGTCAATAAATTATAATACATGTGAAAAAATAAATATATGATCTGATATACCTAGAAACCTAATGCACAGAAATTTGCTATGTAGTCATATTTAGCATGTTTTTCCTTAAAAAAAAGATTGAAACACCTGAGATTATAGCAAAAGTAGCATTAATAGTGTGGTTATGAAAACCAGCAGAATAAGTTTTGTCAGAGCAATAATCAAGGCTGAAAACTTTAAGGGCATAATAGTGATAAAGCACTTGCAGATTCTGTATGCAGATGTACTGATATTTATGTGTTTGTTTTTTCCTGTTTCACCATTTCAGTTTAGCGTAGTAGCATGCTAGCAGTTGCTCATTTATATATTATTGTAGAGCTGGGGGCTTTTTTGTGTTTCTTTCTTTTGTTACTTTTTAAAAATGCCGTCTATTTTTGTTATTTGTCTTTTTTGTTACTTCTTGGTATATTTGTTTTTATATTACTTGTAAATTTGTCTACATGAAATTAGGTAAGTTTTTTTTTTTTTTTGCATGAATTGTAAAAATCCAAATACTTGCATGAAAGTCAAAGGTCCTTTTTAATGCAGTGGGTTCAAGACCCAGTTAAGTTTCTCTGTGGGACAGCTAAGTATATAAAACCCTCCTCCTCCTGCTATCAGCCCATCCTTCATGATTACATACTAGTGAATCAACTGCAAATATTAAGGCAGACTGTGCTTACGTTATTGCTCTCACCAAGCATTAGGCCACTTAGCCGGCCGACGCAGCGCACAGATCTTTAAAGCTCAGCTTCACTGACTGACAAAGCACACTTGTAATCACAAAGCAACAAACAACTGACTTACGGCATTAGATTTCAAACTGACTCACCACTTTGTCCTGATGTGAGAAGAATGATGGCGATGATGATAATGATTAAAGACCCTTCCTGTAAGTGTGTGTGTGTGTGTGCGCGTGCGTGCGTGCTTTTATGTGACTCTTTAAATGAAGAGAGGTCAGCTCGGACACATATGAACGCTTACTGTTTATATCTTTGTGCTTTACCTTCCTCCCCTTTCCATTTTATTCTGTTGTGTCCTAGTTTTGCTGCTCGGTGACGTGCACACTTCCCTCCACTCCCATACAGCGTGCACATACACTCATACAGGGCTAACACACACAGAGGGAGCACTGCTAGTGTGTGTGCATGTGCCTGTGCCTTGTAGATATAAATTATGAAGGACATTTAAATCTATATTTGATGACTGCCTCTACAGCGAGTCGTTGTGTGTGTGTGTGTGTTCCTGTGTGCCATTTTATGTTTATGTGAGTGCACATATGTGTCTCTTTATAGGGCGCGAAGGGGTAAAAGGTTGCGGCTATTGAATTTCTCACCCATTGTTGCCGTTTATTTTTGTGTTGTGAGGTCAGCTTTATGACCTGCTTGTTTGTGCCTCTGTCAAGTGATGCAATTTTTGATACCGAATATGGAAAACTTATATATAGCAATTCATGTATTACATATAGACATGATAATATTTTCCAACACTGACTGCAGCTGATGTTTTGTAGACAGATTGTGGCCGATAAGAAATTGTGTCAGAATTAACGTATTTGCAAAGTGGATTATGTATGAATTCACAAGTTTTGTACATGGACTGCAGATGCTGGATCCTTTTTCTGCCGCTAACATTGTGGATTTTTGGAAGACAGAGGGTTGAAACAAGAAGCTGTGTGTTGAAACATTGGCGATCTTGCAGAGTTGAGATCGAAAGACATAAGATTGTTTCAAAATCTCATGCTTTATACTTGTGTTACATGATATTTTCTGTCACTTTTAAGCTCTCATAATGTCGCGTAAAGAAGACAGACACATTTAAAGTGCATTTTGGGTAAAATTTCAAGGGCCATATCACAATGTGAGATAGATGGTTGGTCCAAACAAGTTATAGAATATGAAAGGTCTCGATTTTTTTACCTACATTTTGCTACCAGGCTCATCTTCTAGCCATGGTTCCTTCTGAACAGTCAACAGTTTTCTATTATAGTCATGTTTTAACACTTGCATATGGAGCTTATGGCTGTGAGATGGAGAAACAACAAGAAATTATATCAGATTTTATGCATTTGTACGGTGGAATATGTACATCTTGCCAAGTTTTGTGCATTGATTGTAGATGTTGGACCTGCTTCTGCCAATAAAGTGTGGATAATTGGGAGATAGAGGGTTGAAACAAACAGCTGTCTGGAAACTTTGCTGGTCTTGCAGAGTTGATCTCAGAATACATAAGGGTGATAAGAAATATTGTGCTTTTAAATTATATTACAAGATGTTTTTCAGCTCTTTGTAGCCCTCATGACTTCATGTTAAAGAGATGTGGGATAGATTGTGTGTCCAAACACATTATAGAATATAAAAGGTGTGATTTTTAACCTACATTTTGCTACCAGGCTCATCTTCTAGCCACAATTCCTTCTGTGTGAACACAGTTTTCTAATATAGCCTTAATTTAACACTTGTATGTGGAGCTTATGGCTGTGAGATGGAGAAACAACAAGAAATTATATCCGATTTTATGCTTTTGCACAGTGGAATATGTACATCTTGGCAAGTTTTATGCATTGATTGCAGATGTAGGACCTGCTTCTGCCAGTAAAGTGTGAATTATTGGGAGGTGGAGGGTTGAAACAAACAGTTGTCTGTGGAAACTTTAGGGATCTTGCCAGGAGAGAGAGTGTTGATCTCTTCTTCTGGACTTTAGAGAAGCTGCTGGTGTTGATTGTGGCAGCAAAGTTGGAGCAGAGCTGGATGGTGTTGCAGAAACCAGGTGATGGCGATGGTTTGGTTGAGCCAAGAGCAGGTTATCAATAAGCTAACTGAGTTGTTGTTGTTGTTCTGTATCTCTGGGGTGCTTTGAAAATGATCTATCAGCGATTTTGTCTTGACAACATGCCAACATGCCAAACAGAAATTAAATTTATCCTCCATCACTTACGTAAACTTGTCGTGTTTCGTTCATTTGACATGTTGTTGGCACGAGTCACGAGGAGATTGTTGAGCAGTTCACAAGTGTCTCCAGTGCAGATATCCTCATTTGAACTGCAGCCATCTTTCGAAACAATTTTTACACATTTGAATCTGCTTTGAGGTTCCTGATTTGTTTGGATTCGGTGCTGTCAGAAGCCTGATAAGTTACTGTTCATGTTTGGACGGCAGCCGCCATGTGTCATCCCAGAGTTCTTTGGAATTATTTGGTAGTTTCGTGCTTTCACACTGCTTTCTTTAAAAAAAAAAAAAAATGTTCTATGCTGGTAAATCATCTGCTCTGAAACATGTTTAATGCCATCCAATTAACAGTAATCTTCTGTTTAAACAGGGAGTCACTGCAGGATCACAAGCTGGAGCATAACTTCCAAAAATACCATTTTTATCTGGCCAAAATTGTTCATTAATTTTAACTGCCAGTCCCTTGTGAATGTAGGCATTGTTGCTTTATCCACATTTGTTATGAATGGAGGAGTGTGTGTGCTGCAGAGTTGTGTTACTAATGCTTTGTCGCCTCATCAAATGTTACTGGCACAATGTTTGGCAGATTTGTACGATGAGTTTGTCAAATTTCGAGTCCTCCCAGATTACAGCATTGTTATTCAACAGTATTTTATTCATTGCCAGATCAGACACGTCAACCATGTTCAATAATGCCTCTTTTACTGTAGTTTTGTCACCTGTCTTGCAATATCACTTGGCTCCTGTAACGATGAATTTCTACGTGGTAACTCGAGTGTCTCAACCCATTTTCATTTACAATTTGTGAATCCTAACCTTATTAAACACTATTATTACATTAAAACCAGGCTAGTTTTGAACTGAAACAGCCTCAGGTCACGATAAGTGACTAAAGGTTACTATAAATAAATTATAATCTCAGTGATTTAGCTCATAATCTGAGAACTGCAATGAGAAAATCAAAGCAGTGGGACAAAGAGGAAGTTAAAAAGTAAAGCAAGAGTCATTTTACACATCAAACATATACAGTCACGTTGCTGTAGCTCTCTTACTTTCCTTTCTTGATCAAAGCCTATTCATAATGCAAAATGAATAAAAACACACACAATGGCACACAAACACTCCCTGAGATGTCTTCTGTATAGTGCAGATGATTAAAATTGCTTATATCAAGAAGGAATATTCAATCATTGCTGCAGCTCTTCTTGACATGAATGAAAATGACTCAACTGTAGCAAAACATTGTCTGTGAATGAAATCCTCTCTCGTGTCTTCGTCACATTTCTTCAGGGTCATTTCATAAAAAATCAATCAGCGCCTCCCACCTGACCCCCTCAGAATCAGCTGTTTTTTTTTTCCTCATGCAATAACTTCAGTATATTAAATGAAGCCATGCGGAATTCTGTCTTCATACGATGCATATTTTTCAGGTTAAAGGCCCTCAAAAGACGTTTCTTGATAATGTCTTTTTTCCAGCTCTTTTGAGCCCTCATAACTTCATATATAGGAGATATCAACATAGATACATGGAGACATGGAGGTAATATCACCATGTGGGATAGATGGTTTGTCAAAACAAGCTTTGGAGTATGAAATGTCTTGTTTTTTTTTTAAACTAAATTTTGATACTAGTCTCATTTTGCAGCTATGATTCATTGTGTCACAGTAGTTTTCTAATTTACTCATATTTTAACACTTGCTAATCTGTCTTACGTCTGTGAAATGGAGAGACAAAATTGTTGTTGACATGTTTTATGTTATAGTTTGTTCAAATCACATTGATCAGACAAGTTTTTAGCATTCAGGGCTTCAGCACAATTCTGATAGTGTTAAGTTCTTGTTCTGTCAATTTGTGCTGTCGGCTTGTTTCTGTCGTCAGATTGTGAATATCGGTGATGATGTGTTTGAATTTGGTATCCAACACTTGTCTTTTCTACAAGACCAAGGAAAGTGATTGTGCAGGAATTACAATGGTTTTATTTCCCTATGCAAACAGAGTCAAATTGTACATTTAGTGAGTATTAAAATATGCCTATATTAGAAAATTACTTTGGCACAGAAGGAAACATGGATGGAAGATGAGCCTGATACCGAAATGTAGGTAAAATGAGACCTTTTATATGCTGCAACCTGTTTTGTTTCTCTTGTGAATTATCAGTAAACAGACAGAACATCCAGGCTACCAATGCATGCTTCTGTTAATTTATCTCACATGCATTCAACTAAAATAAAAAAAACGCAAAATTGAATTCCAACCCTATGTTCTTTAAGGGCCTGTAAATCGTATGAAAGTAAAAGTTTGCATTGCTTCATTAATATTCAAAAGTTATAGTACATTAAAAAAAATCATCTGACCAAGGATCCTTTATTAACTTTTTCCAGACTTAGTTGATTTTGAATGGAATGACTTTTTAAGGTCCCGTATGCAACATTCACTTCATTTGGAAACAGTTTGTGTTTTCAGTCTCTTATTATGATTATGTTCAACATCACAGAGCTATAGTTGATTAATTAAGTGTATTTACACCACCATATGCTGTTCTTGCTGATTTTGAACATGGACCAATAGAATCACTGCACTAATAGATCCCAACTTGTCTTAGTTAAGTGACATTGGAGGTCATTAACCACCACAGAAGTCTTTGTCATGGTGCCCACGCTAGTTTAACTCCCACAATGCCTGCCAAAGAAATGTCTATAAAACTGTGATGTCAAATATTTTTAAAAGCTTTTTTTGACTGGATATTGACATTTTTAGAGTTGTCTGCATCTATGCATAGTTGTGCTGCTGTGCTCCATAGAGGTACATAACTTTATATAGCAGTGAGAAATGAGTCGACAGTGACTGAAAATGTGACCGGAGCAAGAACAATAAATTTGATAAAACGTGTAAAAAGTAGCATTTGATTTCATTGTATGTATGAAATACATGAAATATGATCCAGATTCAGTGTATGTTCATGAGTGTTTGAAATAGTAAGAGAGGCCGCTAAACAAGACTTTACATCTAAAAGTCCAGAAACAGTCCATGATATTAGTGATATTATATGTTAATTTTTTGCTGTTCTGACTGATAGATGGTTTAGCTCGTCCCATCAATAGTGTTTTAAAGCTGAGTGGGTCATTTGAAATCAGGGGTGTTTTTCAAAGATCAAAATGTTCCTGAATAGTCAGACTTGAGTGATGACAAAGCTGTCGTGATGATTAAGCTCATGCGTCTTGAATAAATGCATGCAAATGTATCCTTGCGGTCCTTTGACCTATGCACCGTGTGTGTGTTTCAGCCAGCTTCATATATGAATGTTCGACCTTGATACTGTTTTTCTGACCAGGTAATGAAATTGTGACTCAGTTGTTTTCCAGCTACACACTGTCTACTCTGATCTATGGATGCACACACGCACATGCATTGACACAAACACAAGCACTCGCACAGCGTCACAAATGACAGCCGCCACACATGAGAACGGGGACTTTATGTGACATGTGATGCTGATGTATCGCTACAGGCCTCCACATCCACACAGTTTACCTCTCACTCATGCACACACGCAAACACAGCAACACAGTCAGTGTGCTGTTAATTCTGTTTGTCAAAGGACACATTTGTGCTCTTGCACAGTAAAAGCCAGACAGATGGAGAGCTAGAGAGAATAGCAGTCGGAGCAAAAAAAAGATGGAGGGAGGCTGAGATAAACAATCACACGCAGAAAAGCTGAGACAAGAGAGGAATGAAAGCAAACAGAACAGTGAACACCAGCATATGCAGCCTGTCTTAGACCCACAAAATTACTGACACTCACTTTTATAGACCAGGTCTTGTCTTTTGGAGCTTTTGTCGACTCAGATGTTTGGGGAAAAAAAATAGGTCCTAATGCTGTAAGATGGACCACAGTTGAGAAGTTTTTTCGGCTAAACAGGCTCAATTAGCTGCCTTATCTTGTTTGTCCAGTTAACTTTGGTTATCAGGACTTGTATAGTGCGCTGTCTTTGAGGTCTGAGCACAGACCTCTAGATTTCTCCATTGGTCAGCTGCAGACATGGTGATCTTGGGCATCCTCTCGCCAAACCAGTTGAACTGGAGATGCCCAGACTCTGATTAAGATTTTCCAATACGATGCAGCAGTCAGTGGTGTCAGAGGCAGCACAGAGGTCAGAAAGAGTTAGAACCGATCATTTCCGAGGGATGTCGGGGCTGTAAGTAGAGCGATCTTGGTGGAGTGGTGTGACGTGAAGCTTGGAACCAGTTGTTTCGTAGCTTTTATTTTCGTAGTCCTTGTAAAAGAGACAGTTGTATGGTAATTAAGTCAGGGAGGTCGGACTGTTGCATCTTTGGAACTGATTGAAACTGTACCAGTCTGAATCAGTTGGTAAAATCTAAAAGATTTCTAACAGGCTTTAGAGGAATCTACTAAAATTGCATGAGCACACCTATAGAAAAGAATAGAATAGAATAGAAATACTTTGTTGAGGAAGTTATGTTGTCACAGTTGCAAGCAGTGAACGTGAAAGAGTAAAGTGATCACAACAATACAAACGAATAAGCAATAACAAAAATATACTCAAGTAGAAAATGTACAATAAAATGTAAAATGTATGATGATAAAAAAGTATTAAAGTGAAAAATGCATCTTCAAGTGTAAAATATACAGTAAATGAGGAAATTAAAGTACCATAAATTGTTGATATATGAAAGTTGTAATGCATACAAAATCAGCTGATTCTGGAACTTTTTTCAGATTTGGTAGATTTTGTGTGGAATGCGACATTCAGAACTAGTAAGTGTTGTTCGTTTTTTGAGTTCACTGCGTCCCTTCAGGATTGTGCTGTTTCTGTAGAGGTGCAGGACTCTATATTGCTGTGAAAAAAATACACTAAAGTACAAAATGCACAATAAAGCACAAAATATATTATGATTTAAAAAAAGTGAAAAATGCACCGTAAAATGTCAGATACTAAATAGGAAAATATACAGTGAATGAGGAAATTCAAGTCCTGTAAAGTCTATTACAAACCAATACAAAAGCCCTACGATAAATTTGCGTAACTTCATTTTCTAATGAGATTAACTGCACATGCAGTGAGTCAACATGTGTCTGACACATGCTGAAAGGAAACGTTACGCTCTTTATTTTTATTCCCCTTTTTTTTCCAGTCGCTGTGCTCATATTGCAGGATGGATGCACATGTGCAGACTTGTGTTTTGGCTAAAGCTTCAACTGCATTTGATGATCACTTTTAAACATGCGTACCTGTGCATGTGTGTGTTCTTCAGTGTGTGTGTCTGTGTGTGTGCGTATCTTTGGATGTTGATGTGGGTGTTTGCACACTGCTCTGGCATTTAGAGGCAAATCAATGCCCTGCTGACTACCGCTGCTAATTGAAGGTTAGCAGATACCATCAGCATGAGTCTCCCTCTCTCTTTCTCTTTCTATGTATCCATCTCTCTCTATCTCCATCTCTTTTCTCCCCCCCCTCTCTCTCTGCCCTTCTCTCTTCCTATCCTTGGTCGATAGAGTTGTATTTTTGTCCACCTCAAGAGCTGCATTATCCACCTCCCAGCGCAGGCACACGATGAAACGCAACATCAGCTTCATCACAGGCAGGTTTCTGCATCATATATCGCACAGAACAATCCTCTCTCCGTAACTTCACCCTGTTGGTTGTTGCTTTGCTGCTCGTAGATGATGCAAATGTAGCCGCGCCGCCATGGCAATGAGCATTATCTGATAATACATGAAAATTTCCATCAGCTGAAATTCCCGCTGCGCTCGAGTAGAGAGCACAACATGAGAGCGATGCAAATACCGGATTATTTTAGCCTCTCAATTCTCGCCTTTTACTGTTTACTGCTACCAACAGTCTACATTTTTGATAAGTATCAGATAAAAATTTGGAATTTAATCCGAAAACGGTCATTTTTCTGCATTTATTTTGCAATATACGTCCTGCGTGAATCAGTTTGTCATAGTTGTCGTCATAAAAGGTTTTAGTGATTGTATTCGTGGAATCAAAACTCTGATTCTGGGATGGATCTGAACCTTGCAGTGATGTGGAGTCAGCTGCAGTCAGCCATGAGGACTGTGTGTGTGTGTGTGTTTGTGTTTGTGTTTTTGTGTGTGTTTGCGCGCTCTCACTGTCGCTGCAAAGAGAACGAAGCGTTCAAGGTGATAGGTGATTAATTCTGATGTCTGCTGTTGCCATGGTAACAAGGACACCTGAGAAGGGGGAGCGAAAGAGGGGGGAGAGAGAGAGGGAGAGAAGAAATGAAGGTGACCAGTGCTGATCTGGAGAATATGAAGTAAACTAGAAGGAAGGTCAAGAGACAAACAGGTGGATGAGAAAACACGAGTCTAGACGAGGCGGAGGGGCGAGAGCAGGCCGGCCCTCCATTTTGAGCTGGTTTTAATGGTAGATGATTCTGTGATGAAGTAATCTCTACTGCCTTCCCCTCCTCTTTGTCTCTGCCCTCTTTCCTCCCCTCTTCTCCCTTTTAATTCATCTTTCTTCAATTATTAACTTCATAAAAAGCTGCATCTGTCTGTTCATAAATAATGTAGCCTTAAATGGGGTGTCCCCTGTGTGTGTGTGTGTGTGTGTGTGTGTGTGTGTGTGTGTGTGTGTGTGTGTGTGTGTGTGTGTGTGTGTGTGTGTGTGTGTGTGTGTGTGTGTGTGTGTGTGTGTGTGTGTGTGTGTGTGTGTGTGTGTGTGTGTGTGTGTGTGTGTGTGTGTGTGTGGATGTGCAAGACCTGTTCCTCTGTGCACAAGGAGAAAAAAAAATCTGTCTGATCTGTCCAGTTGTCCTACCGTCTTTATGGCTTCTGTTTTTCCTCTTTTTTTCATCCCTCCATCTGCACATCTGTCCACAGTTTATCCCTCTTTCCAGCTACTGCTTTGTCTCAAGTCACCCATTCCTAAATTTTTTTTCTCTACTCTTCTTCCTCTAAGCCCAAAAGAGAGAATGAAAGAGAACGCTTAAAAGTGGCTGAAAGTGTGTAAAAACGCACTCGCATGTGTACTCATGAAGAAAAATGCGACACGTAGTAAGAAACGATGAAACTCCACACATTTCACATGGCTTTAAAAAGTTGCTTGCTTGACCAAACTGGGTCAGAACGCATGCCATTGTTGTAGCCTGTTTAAAAGAATGCCAGGTTTGTATTTGATTTCTTGTAAAATGTCACTTCAAGAAGCAGCTTTTTACCAAAACGTCACAATTTAAGGTTGCATACTACATATGGAATCACCACTGTGTGTCATAAATTTAAGGAGTGGTCAGTTTTTCCGTATAAAACATTGAATTAATTTTTTACATCATCAACCACCTCACTGGTTGCAAGCACATGTAAATGACTGACATACTTTTAAAGGCTTTCAATCTTTATCACAAGCTCTGAATGATGACCTTTAGGACCATGAGGCAGCGAGTCTTGTCTGTGTGTGAAGGTACAACACTGAGCTGTCGGTCTTATCATCAAGACGTGTCAGTCAGATGTCAAAACACTGTCAGATGTGAGCAGCAGGTTGACGTTGTGGCTGTAAATTGACTCATCACCTGTACGGCTCGATATGTTATTAATGCAGCATCTTGAGCTTAATGCAGCTGGATCACCTTATCAGGCTCTGCTTATGTAGAAGATACGTTTATGGTTGAGAAATTGAGAAAATTGCATCTTGACGGTTGTTCTAGATCAGAAATATCTATATTTTACTTTATGCAAAATAGCTGCAATTTGAGTTCTGGTGTTGTTTAGTTGAGTGTTTTCCTCACGTCATTCATTTATGTCATTGGTTAAAGTGCCGATGCTGTTAAATTCAAAAGAGGACTTAAGATTTGGTTGCTTAAAAAACTTTAAAGCAAACTCAGCTTTTTTAAGTCAGGCTTTTGATTGATTTGATGGATTTTTATTTATTTTTTACTCTTCTTAAAGTTATATTTATTAATTGATTTCTCTATTTATTCACTTATTTACATATTTATTCAATTTAAAGTGTCATTCTTGCTTTGTTTTTTTATTATTTTCTTATTCTGTTTATATTAATTCTGACTTTTATTTTGCCATTCACCTATCTGCGTATCTGTATGTTAATTTAATTTAATTTAAATTTTATTTTTTCTCATCTGATGTTTCTTTTCTTCACTTATTTAGGATAGCATTTCCTCACTTCCTCAGTCCCCGTGTTTTAGAGTTGCTTCATTTATAACGTGATGTTGGGAACGGGGGGTGTGGAGGGTTGTTTGTATTGTTTTATTGCATTTTCATTCCTTTTCATTTGCGGAGCACTTGGTGTTATTTAATTTGTATTAAAAGTGCTGTATAAATGAAGTCTAATTCATTGACTGGTTGAATCCTTTGATTGAGTTAAATTCTTCAAGACGTTTTGATTATGTGGATATTTCCTCCATAATACAGCAGCATATGAACACATTACACTAGAAAAACAATATTTTATTCTCAACACTTTCACAATCAGGACTATGTGGGCTTGGCTTTGGGAAACCCATCCTCCTCGGACTATGAGGTTGTTTGATCTGCCCTAATTCTTCCTTCATCTAGAGTTCTTTTTGTGTTGCACTTTTAAGTGGCGCTTCTGTTGATCAGCTATCCAGGAAAGGCTTGCGGGTTTGTGAGTGTGTGACTTTGTGTATGTTTGTGTGTCACTGTGACATAACATGGGCTCCAATGTGTCTGGGCTTTTAATGAAAAGCTGGTCGGAGTCTATTTCTCTGGTCCAATGCTGGTTTTCTCCCCTTTATCACCTCCTTTTCTCATAGATCTATCTTTTGTCTTCTTTTCTCTCCTACTTTTACCCATCTTTCTTCGCTTTACATCTTTTTGGATTTAAATCTGTGTCAAGACGGCATTTCATTTCCTCCTGTATTAGCTGACACGAAGGCCAGGATTCACCTCTTTGACATGCATTCCTATGCTTGAATGGGCCAAAAAATTACAATTTTTCTTTCATTGTTTTTTATAATGTACCAATTTAAAAGCTTGCATCTGTTGTAGTATCAGCGCTGCACATGCCTGGATTCTCTTTGATGCAGGTTACTACTGATGAAAAGGGGAATTTTGCCAGATCATTACACAGACAATGCTTCCATTTACTATCATTTTAAGGTTTTGGTCACACAAGCATTTTAAATGTCAAAATTTCCCTTAATAATATCAGTTGAATTGCTGCCCTGAATGGATTCGCCTGCGCTGGTGAAGCAAATCGGCACATTTTCGTTATACACCTGCAAACAGTGCTCACCTCTTTGAATTTCATTCAGTGTGCACCAGCTCGTGTATGTTCTGTTTGACAGTAAAGTGGCTATTCTGTTCTTCTATTCTTCTATTCTACCTTTGCATGAACAGAGTAAGACGGTTCCAGATTGAGGACGCTATCGCAGATTGTAACCTGTTGCAGCATTTGCTTGCATTTAACCTGTTCTTTTATTCGACAGAAGAGTCGTGGTTTGTGGACAGTTTCCAGTTTATGTAGCTAAGCCATTATTGAGTGAAAGTAACACAATCTTAAAACCAAAATGCTGGGAGTGAGTATCAGAGTGCAGGTTAAGTAGAGACAACCTAATGCAAACATGTTTCTGGCTTAGTAGCATGTTGATGGTTGGCTCCCGGAATGTTTTCCTGTAGTCCTGCTAATTATCACGTCAGCCCTAGCCCTAGCTAGCTCTTTTGTTACAGCATTTTGATGTACTTTGACCATCATATGTGATGTATAATGCATAAAAATAAACTAATGAACAAAAGATGAAATAGCAAATGTATCAAATAATATCTAATAACTAGCCTAGTTTACTATTTTTTTATAATTATAATTTTTTCCCAAGTACTACTTGTTTACATTATAAGTAGAATCTAAATATGCCAACTGTATGTTTTTTGATGATTTAACGGATGGTTTAACTGTACATCTTTGGAAAGCTTCATGTAAATCTTCCTGCTGTCTGATGCTACAGGTATTTAATAAACTCAGAGGAAAGACGCCTACAAATAGCTGCAAGCAACAAACTTTACTTAAGCTCCCGGTAATGTTTTCATAACACCTGGGTTACATTTACAGTATTATCGGTGAGTCTCTTTAGCCTGATTCTCTCTGTCTTTACCGCAGTAAAGTTTATATTTTTATGGACATTTTCAGGTCTGTAGTAGATGGAAAATTGTCGAGCAAAGAGAACAAGTCAGGCGTTTTGTGATTTTGGATGCAAACCTCGTCATTTGTGTGCTCTGTGAAGTTTTTTGGACCAGTATTGGTGCTGAAAAATGGAAAAAGCCTTCCCGAAAGTACATCCTCCATCTGTTATTGCAACTGCATGTAGATCAGATTTGTGCTGTGTTGAAAGGGATAAAAGGGAATTGTAATAGGTTGGACACAGGGAGAAAAGTGTACAGAAAAGTGATCAGGGTGCTAATTCAGACATGAAGCCGACATGTTTAAATGCCGTCAGATTAATGAAAAGGAGTGTAAGTCTAGAAAAGAATTTGTCTTTAGGCGTCTGTGAGGTGACTTCCACTGTGTCTGCTGTGTCCAGGTCTTTCCATTGTGTCCAATCAACTCTGTTCTTGCTTTCTTTGCTGCCAGTTTTCATATACATGTTTGAGCTAGCAACTTTGGACTTTGATTTTGCCTTTTGCATCAGCTCAGATAAATGTATATCTCTTCCACTGTTGCTATTCTGGTTCTTATGCACGCTTTGTTTTCCGGCGGCACATGTACATTACGGCACTCACATGGCTTGTGACGGCCACAGAGCGGCTGGAGGCCCTGGTGCTGGAGATAAAGACTGAACTGGAGGCTGTTCTGTCGAGAGGGGGGGGTGACACACAGAGGAAGTGCTGCTGGATAGAGAAAGAGAGGGCGAGAGCCGACGTTTGTATGGTTTGATGTGTTCTTTGTGAGCTATAGCTAGTCCTGTATGAGTGCTGTCATGCATACAGTAATATGCCTCAGCTCTGCCTCTCTGTGAGGTTGTGTATGTGTGTGGTGGTGCTGTTCTCCGGCCATAGCGGCTTCTCTTCGCTATTCTTCGGCCTTCTAACGGAGAGAGAGAAGAGGGGGAGCAGCTTGAATAGACCGGAGTAACGGGCTGAGTGGTGAGAGAGAGGGGGGGAAAAAAAAGAAGATAGAAGATGTGTGTGTGTGCGTTGTTAAAGCGCCCAGTCAGCCAAGCAGCTAGTGCATCACTGCTGCTTTCTAGTCTTGTACTGCAGGAACTTCTGCCCACGGGGTGCTGACACACACATGCGTACACACAAACACACACACACACATACACGCACTGACAGCGTGCAGTTTTATCACGGTAGGATGAGTGTTAGAGCCAGACAAGAGCCAGCATTTTTATGACTTATGCACCCACATAGGCTGTCACACACTCACTGGGGTCCACAACTCCCAACCACACACACACATGCACAGTCCAGCTAAAAGAGCACACATGCATTTTCAACAACATCCATGGCATTATCCAAGTTATTCTGTCCATGCATGTTACAGGCTTCTGCTGTAGATCTTTCCTCATTAGCTCTCACTGACGCACTCTGCATTCAAATCCCTTCTTCTCAGTTGAATTGCTCTAGAAGTATTCATCGAAAAGAGGTGCAGCGCATACCAAATGAAATTACATGACTTGAATTGTCGAATGATGACACTAGTATGCGTGCAACAAAAATTATTTTGTGTCCATCTCTATTACCATTGTTTGAATTACTTATAAATTTACATTGATAGTGAACACGTATCATAAGTAGGAGCAGAATTGCAGCTTTGGAATTAAAGTAATTGTGTTGTGAATTTCTACGCTGCAAAAGATAAAACTTCTGCAAAGTCGTCTGTATGAATTTCCTCACCCATTTTGACAAGTCTGCTTCTCAGTTGAATAATTCACAAAGTCTCCATTGTTTCAAAATGTGCTGCGGGTTCAAAGAATCAGCAGAACTCACCCTTGACCATGATACTAGTTGTGTCTCTGTGTGATAAAGTGTTGCCAACTAATCCAGTTTTAAAACTACAGCAAATTTCTGCATTTTCTGAGACACAAGGGTGAATTTACCTCCTACTTTGTATGGAAAAATAAATTCAGATAAATAAAGTCATTTCTGCCATAAATTATGATGAAAAAGGCAGAAACAGGTGGAGCTCTAAAGTCGCCTAGACCTCTTCCTCATGTGTACCCATTGTTCAAACAAAACTAATACTCACCTTGTAGCGCCAGCTATTACCCAAGAAGTGCAGACTATTTCTTTTTCTCCTGTTCTTTAGCATGATCAAGTTTGAAAGGATAAGATGAGCCCTCTGTATGGCATGTTGTTTTTGCTTCGTTCAAAAACTAAGCCTCAATCGTCATATTTTATCAAAATATATTTATTCTACATGTCTGATATATCCTTTTTGCCAAAAATAAACCATTTGCTCTCACTAGACTGTGAAAAGTATTTAAAAGTATCAGTGCTTGCTATTAGGGACACGTGACAAAAATCCAGGGATTTTTCGGCTGAACTGCAGGCAGTGTAGACAAGGGATAACTATGGAAACTAATTCAAAATGCAAGTAGCATCTTTTTTATGGTGTTGGCAACACATCTCGGGAAAATGTTGCTCATGTTAATTCTGGTTTTTAAATGTTTTTGTAAAAATAAATGCTCAAAGAAATTCAACTTTGTTTTTCCTGTCTATGATTTATTGGATGTGCCATAGTGCACAAGAGACATTTTTGAGTTTTCCCTTCTTCTATACAGGGTTGTTCTGTTTCTACTGAGTTGCAGGATTTTATTTTTGCAGTGAAAAATGAGCTCAGAATAAGTAAAAATGTGACAGGAGCAAAAACAATGCTTAGGGTTCAGAGGGTTAAACAAGCAAATTTTTAAATATAGTAAAGGGGGTAAGTTCAAACTAGTGAGAAGGGACTTGTTGGATTTTAGCTAGGAAATATTTGTGTCCATTAGTTAAATTCAAAGTAGCGCCGAGAGGAAGAAGCTTCTGCTACAAACCTGTGATATTGTCCAAAGCAGGCAATGATGATACATTTTAATTCTCTAATATGTTTCAAAATTGGCTGATTATTTCTACAGACTGAGTTTTAAGGCTAATATTGAAGCTCTACTATTAAAAGTAGACTGTGAGTGTTTTTCAAGGTTTTTCGAGGCAGCATCAGCCCATAAGTACATCACACTAACACTTACACACCTCTGTTCGTTGACAGATGATTCACCGACACACACAGTCCAGGCTGATCCAGGCTGGGCTCATCACGCTTCAACGTATCTGAGTGTTGGTGTGTGTCAAAAGCCATTATTTATAGTTCAATGAAGCATCACACCTGACTGTAGTAGTCTGTGCTTTCTCTGCCGTGTACGTTTGTGGCTGTAAAAATAAGATAATCCTAAATTCAGCAGCTCTTATCTCTAACACTCAAGCGCACGCCCTCACGTCATTATATGTTTTCAAATGTGTCTCAATTCTCCGCTCTCGGATATGGGGTGAGGTTTCTCCTTGTTCTTCTGCTCCATGTCTTTCTTTTCTCTGGGCGTCTTACCATTCAGTTTTCTATAAGCCCCTTTGCCAGTCTCTAGGATACCAACCGGTTGCCGTAGCAACCAGGCTAGCCGGCCACCTCTATGGAACACACAGCTATGCCGTCACCTGACCGGTTAGCTCTTGCGCGATTGGGTGCCGCGTTTTGGCCTCGTCTCTTCGTGCGCTATTGGTCGGAACGGGGGCCCCAGCAATTTCTCTCTCGTCTCATTTTCATGCCGTCGCTCTGTTTTTCCTCTCCTCTCCTCCTTCTCCATCTTCTCCTCTGCTCCTCGGTGTCTCTCCATGCCTTCCTCCTCCTCCTCCTCCTCCTCCCTCCTTCTGCCTCGCTATCTCTGAGCAAACGCTGGGATTCTGTTACATCAGTGCAAATGCTACAATCGCTGCAAGATCTCACATTTGTGCTTCGATTGACTGTGTTTAAGCACAAACAAATGTGTCACTGCATGAAGTAAAATTGCCTTAAAAGAAAAGAAAAACCTTTCCAGACAATGTACAATAAATCACTAACATTATTCACATATTTACTGGATATTTTTCACTTTTATTATTATTATTTCAGCGTCAGAATCTGCTGTCTGTTGTAGGGTAATTCATCACAGGCAAAATATTTGTACTTTCTTTCAAATAGTTCCCCATTCAAACACAGCAGCACTCCTTTTACCCTCCCCTCTCCAACAGTCTTGTGACTGCCTGCTCTTCATGACCTGCACACTGAGATCAAGTGAGTTATTGTACGAAACAACGCAGGTCACCACAGTTATGAATTGTGCAGTTGTTTTCTTTTTGACAGCTCACAAAATTGTCTTTGTTGATTTTTTTTTGTTGTTGCTGCTTTTCATGTCTTCATTTAGTCCACAAATAACTATAAAAATTCTCATAATCATTCAGTCACTATTTCAGGAACCTGACATGGTGCCTTCATAACCAGATATTCAGTTTAACTTAATACGTGTGACAGAAAATTCATGAATCTACACATCTGAAGAATTTAAAGACATTTTTTTCATGAAATTCCTTTAATTATCAGCTGAACAGTGACATACACAACTGTCCAAAAGTTTGGGGTCACCCAGGCAATTTCATGTTGTCCATGAAAACTCACACTTTTATTCAAGTGCTAACAATAACTGCATAAGGGTTTTCTAATCATCAGTGAGCCTTTCAACACCATTAGCTAACACAATGTAGCATTAGAACACAGGAGTGATGGTTGCTGGAAATGTTCCTCTGTACCCCTATGGAGATATTCCATTAAAAATCAGCCGTTTCCAGCTAGAATAGTCATTTACCACATTATCAATATCGAGACTGTATTTATATGTGCTTTTCTTTCAAAAATAAGGACATTTCTAAGTGACCTCAGACTTTTGAACGGTAGTATATATTGGATTAGAATTGCGTACTCCAGCTTTAACGTATTTCAAATTCAAACTTTCTCAGGAGCTGTAGCAAACGCACAGTAGCTAAATGTTCTGCGGCGCTGCCAAACTTTGGCACATAACAGGTGATAAACTAACATTATAATTAAAAGTCCACACTCTTGATGGCTGTGTAGATGACAGCAGAGCACAAATATACACTCGCAGGCTGCAATACACACAATGTGTATAATTAGCCTGATGAACTGCCACAGAGCCGACACCCAAACGGTACTTGTTCTCCTAAACACTGCTGCGCTTCTTCACTTTGTGTGCTTTATATAACAGCTCTCACAAATTTGAGAATCTCTCACTTGAAAAGATTTTCCAAGGTTCACTCAGTGAGCGTTGTTTTAGCGTTTCGTGCGAGTTTATTTGACATTCAGCGTACGGTGCACATGTGCGTGCGGTTCACTCTGAGGATGAGGTATGTTTGGAAAGAGAGCTCAGTCCTGGATCTAAGTATAGATGAAGTGCGAGAAGAAAGACACAGTGAGTGACAGAGAGGCAGATTGGACGAGAGCCCGATACTCCAAAGGCATGGCGAGAAAAGAACCGGGAGAGAGTTGGAGGGCTCGGAGCTGGAAGAGGGGTGGCAGTTAATGAGGGAAAAGGAGGAGAGTTTGCTTGAGAAAGAAAAAAACAAAGGAACAGACAAATAAAGGGAATCTAGATTTTTATTGGGAGCTGCATGGAAAATCAGGCTGTTTACCACTTGATAATAATAAATAAATCGCATTGAACAACAGAATAAAATAAAGGAATCCGAGCTATAAAAAGTGCAGAAAAATTTGCTAACTTGTTAAACTTGTTTTGTAGTCAAGAACCAAAAGTACTTTGTTTTAAAGCAGGCATCATTAAAACATGACGCCAAAAAGATCAAATAGATCAAGTTGCGGGGAAAAATACATCAATTTTTTTTCAGTGTTGTTGTTCTGAAGAGCTCCTTACTTATCGATAAAGTATTAAAAATAATCTAGATTTACAAGCAACAGCTTTAAACCCCTTCATATAAACAGTCTGCTTCATCAGAAAGTGGTATTTCTTTGTAAAACAGTTGAAAATGTTAAAACTTTGCAAATTGTGTTTCTGTGTTCCTCTGACTGGACAACAAAAAGAAAGCATTTTCTATCAGTTCTGACAAACAATATACACATTTAGATTGACTTACAGTGCATTTCTGAATTCAGGAAAAGCAGAAAGATATCATGTTTGTTGATTAAAATCGCAGGAATATTAATAACACACAGGGGGAATTCAACAAAGCACAGAAACAACGAATCGTTAGTGCAATCAGTGTGCAAAACACAAAAGACCACCAACCACAGTGTGACACAAAGGAAACAGCAGAGTGGTTTACTGCAGAGCACAGAATCCAAAAACACAGGAGCACAGAAAGGAGAAAGTACAACATAGCGGGAGATCTTTAATGAGAAAGTACCAGGCCAGCACGAGTAGGAGCAGACGGTTGGAGATGGGGAGAAAAATGGCTGTTGTAGGGCTTTTTTTTTTTTAAAGAATGGCTGTTGACAAAGACAGATGGAGCTCCTGATATGTGTGTGTGTGTGTGTGTGTGTGTGTGTGTGTGTGTGTGTGTGTGTGTGTAGGTGTAGGGAGTGAATTTATTCCATCCAGTGGTCCTGTACTAACACACTTAGCGTACAAACCCGTTCATTTCCCACCCGTGCCCCATTTTTCACTGTCATTCAGTAATCGCATCGGGCGTGGCAGGGATTTTTATGTCGCGCCGATTGTGGTTGAACGGTTCGTTCAATATTCTCGGCGGTGATGGGACTGGTTGATGTCTGAGATGTAGGTTACAGTTTGGTGAGTGTGTTGTTGATCTAGATTTGGAGATGGGCGCAGACACACATTAAAGATTAAACTAAAATTAGTGCTTCACATCTTTATTTAAACTCCAGAACAGCTGCAATGGAGCACACACAGCTTTTAATTTAAGAATGTGGTGTGTTGGTGCAGGTGTGAGAGAGCAGAGATGACAACTTTCTTCCCATGAATCCTTTTTTTATACTTATTTTTGTGGAAAAAGGGTCACATGTAACTGGTGCTGGGAAACGTGAAGCACAGAAATTCAAAGCGTAATGGCACACATTAAATTGTTACAAGATTTTTATTTGATTAAAGCAAATATGCCATTTATGGAATTGGTTTAACAATTTGTGAGCCTAAATTAACGTTTATGTACCATGTAACCCGTTTTGGAGAGTCAAAAAAAAATAAATCCTTTGCTCAAACAAGGATCTGTAAAAATAAAAAATAAAAAATTCTACACTCTTTTCCACATCTGAGAAGCCATTAGTGACTCAGCTGTAACCAACAGCTACACGACAGAAATTCAGGGACTTTTTAGATAAACTGGATTGAACTGCAGGCTGTGCTTACAGAAAGCTGATAAAAGACAATCACAGAAAAAAACATTTATATATTTATATATATTTTTATGTTATGTGTAACATCTAGTGGCAGTTGGAAAAATGCTGCACGTGTTGGTTCCAAGTTTTTCTTAATTTTTGTGACATAGTCAATAATCAAGGAATTTCGACTTTAATTTTTACTTTTTTATGTTTTTTTAAAATGATTTTTGGCATTATAATTGCACCATACTAAACAAAGACATTGTTGAGTTCTCTCTACTTCTAGCCATAATTTTTTTTGTTCCCAATGAGGTCTAGGAATTTCTATTTCAATGAAATGTGAGCAGAATGTTTCAGGAGCAGACAAAGTGTCCAGAAGTTGCTTGGTGTTCAGAGAGTTACGCATTAATCTTGTGTTCATGGCAAGAGTCTAACTGACCTTTGGCTTGTTGTAAACAGGACTAATAGTGACAAATATCATTTGTTACTTTACTTCTTAGTTGACTACAGTATCAAGAAAGAAGCACTTAATTAGTAAACCAGTAGCTCTGACTCCCAGACAAACAGCAATAAAATGAACACTGAAGAAACACACCGAGCAAAGATGAAAGAAATCCGTCTTGAAATAAAATCGGAGATTTCACTGCAGAAATCAGAGCCCAAATGGTGCAGACACATGCTCAGGAAGCTCGCTGTACATCCACCATTTGCTGCTGTGATTAGTTCCCATTTGGAGACGTAGCACTACAACACTGTGATCAACAAAAGGTGGATTTATTCGTCTTGCGAATACTTTTCACACACAATGCTCATGACTGCGTGCTCAAAGTGTCTCCATGTCTTTTTACATGATCTCCCCGAGCTGAGGTGGGGACAGTAGCATTGAGTTTTTACTGCGCTTTCTGCCTTCTATTAACTTAAGTGTATTTTAACGATCCACTCGTATAACAGCGCATACTGTACATGCCCCATATCCGCCTCTTCCTTCCTCCATGTGTGTGTGTGTGTGCGTGTGTGTGTGTGTGTGTGTGTGCGTGTGCGTGTGCGGTGTGTTGGGTGTGGTTGCAGGAAGCCCAGTCAGGGTGGCAGCGGAAGCACCACTGGAGAAGACACACACACACACACACATATATATACATATGTGTCTGTCAGGGCTCCACTGAGGCAGTCTACAGGAGGGCTGAACAACAATTAAATATTTCATCACTTACATTATTTAGCAACAGAGAGGGGAGGGAGTGGGAGAGACCGAGTTGGGGGGAGAAGGGCGGGTGAGGGAGGTGGTGAGTCGGCCTCCAGATGCTTTGGGTGTTTGTCTGACATCTATATCAGTAACATGGGCTGAATTAAAATAGGGAGGATGAGGCAGAAGATCTTTCGAAATATGGAAAATAGAAGGAGGAGGAGGAGGAGGTGGTGCGAGTAAGGGAGGAGAGGAGGGTGAGGAAGGTGAGGAAGGGATGGATAGAAGGAGGAAAAGGGAGGATGATGCTGATGGAGAAGGAGGAGAGGAGGAGGGTGCGGCAGAGAGGATGGGAAGGGAGAGAGAGAATCAGAGAAAAGATTGCATTCCCGGGAAATGAGGAATGGTCGCCATGGCAACTGCAGCTGAGAGTCACATGATGCGGAGGAGTGAGAGAGAGAGCGAGCAGAAAAAGAGGGTGGGGCGTCTCGCTCAGCCAGCAGACGACAGAGGAGGAAGAAGAGGAGATGGCGATGAGATGAAACAATAAAGTGAAGAGATAGAAAAACAAAGGAGATGAACAACAGAGTGAAACGTGTGCGCAACCATTAATTGATTCCGACGACGTCATGTGAGGCTCGACCACAGGATGGAGTGATTAAATGTTAGAGTAGGAGAAGGCGAGGAGAGGAGGAGAGGAGGAGTGATTGACAAAAGGGATGAAGAAGATAACGTCCAAAAATAGAAGAGAGAGGAGAAGGGGTGGGACAGAAGAGAAAAACAGAGCCAGAGAAATGGGAGCGTTGTTAGAGAACGCCTGTCATGTTCTTTTTCTCTGCGTATCTGATTGGCTGATGCTCCTCGTGACGTCAACAGCAAAACACACACAAACACACTCATATATGTAGAATTTTTCTGTCAAAATACCTGCATCTTTGTTATTCGCCTGATTTATTTATGTGAGCAGTCTTGTGTCATTTGTGTACGTCTCAGGCATTTATAAATGGAATAAGTGCCACAAAATGAAACCTGTTGACTCAAACAGAGTTGCGTTCTTATTCTACTTGACCTTATGCAAACATATTTTGTCACACTGGTCAAAATCTCTATAAACTATGCAAATTGTAGAGTAAGTTCTTGTTTAATATGAAAAGCCAATACAGTGGCTGTAGCTTCAAATGTCTCCAATGTTCTCCTAGTATATATGATGCTACTTTATTTGTTTTATTGTACATTTCAGGTCATTTTCTTCTTATCTAGCTGATAATGATATTATTTTATAAGTAAATAAAAAAGTTTAATTTGTTCTCTTGTCTTTTATCATGACTTTTGGATGCACAGATCTATTTTTTCACCACCAATAATAATAATAAATACTAAGTCTGCAAATTTTAAATTAGTAAACTTCACAACATGGGACTCATAAGAATAATGGTTAAAAATTACTTACAATTAAGTCAGCAGCCATGATTAAATACATGTAACTGATTGCAGAAGCTCTGAAATTTGTACTGAAATCGAGGGGGGCGGGGGGGAGATTTAATGAAAAATCATAATTGACAACATGGGCCATGAAATGATCTGTCAAATCAGATCAGTGTCCTAATTCGGTCTATTTTTATTTTATCTCAAGTAATCGAAATTTGATAAATATTTAAATATCAACAGAACACATTTGCAGTAGATTTTCTGTCAGTATTCGGACAAAAAATGTAAAAAATCAGCTTGTAATTGTGTCTTTTTACACCCTGACTTATCAAAATAACTCCGCATCCCAATCTAATCTTTGAGGTGTAACATATGACTTTGAACCATCAACCAGTAGTCAAGGGTTCATTCAGTTATTTCATGATCATCTACAGCAGACATGCTTTTGCTTGAATAACCCTACAGATATATGTTATGCAGTCCAGTTTCCAGAGCTAGTTTGAAGTTTAGAATATACACCGATCAGCCACAATATTGAAACCGCCTGACTTTCATTGTGAAAGTCGCCCTTGTGACACCAAAACAGTCCTGACACACTGGATCTCTTGTGTCCTGTGGGTTGCTGTGTGGAGCCTCTGTGGATTAGCACTAGTTGGAGTTTGTAGTTCGCTATGTTGAGCTCTTGATCGTGTTCTTCTAGCATCCTGGGCAGTATTTTTCAGTGTAGCAGAATGTATTGACCTGCTGTGGGAGGCCTGCTGCTGAAATCAGGGAGTGCCGTTGCCATGGAGAACAGCAATGCTTAGGTGGGCGGTACGTGTCAAAGGCCTCCCAGCAGAACGTTGCACTTCAACGAGGTGATCGATCACTTCTCCTGTTAGCGGTTTTAATGTTGTGGCAGTGTGTCGTGTGTGACTTCATGTCTTTGTATGGCTGAGATACAAAGTAAATACGTTTGATGTCCCTTTTACATAAGATGGAATGAAACAAAGAGTCGCTTTAATCAGAATCTCTAAACACATGACAGAAATCCACTGAGCCAGAGAAGACGACTGAGAAAATGTGAATGAGAGAGAAGACGTCATCTGTTCAGTAACATCTATTACATGGTATGTTTAATCGAAGCTGACCCATGATGGCAGCCCAGCATGTGCTATTTCAGTTTCATGTGTAATTAATTACTCAGCAGTCAGTTAAACTGGCTTCCCCGTACGCATTTGTTTCTGCTTGTGTTCCCTAAATTACTCAAGTTTGTAATAAAAAGTCAGGATTTAATGCCAAGTGATTAATGCTGTTGATAAATGACTGCACGACAAATGGGATATTTAAAAGCAAACTGGCTGTGATTTCAACATCAGCCTCTCAAATGGTAAATATAAGATTAGGTAGGTCTGTTTTATGGCTGCTGTGCTGACATAAACCTCAAATAGGAGGTACATTTAGTCAAGTAAACTGGTTATCAAGAGCTTTTTTCAAGAAACCCATTCAGCAGAACAGCATCTGTTGAGGAAATGTAGTACCTGGGCCACGTCAGTGCTTAAATCAGCTTCACACTGTTTTTATACATACGAAGACACATGTAATCCCTCAGGACAAAAAGTATTGGCTCCTGACTTTCCATCATCAGGTCCGATATGTTGGTTTGCGACGAAACAACTGGAAGACTAATGATATTCCCAAAAGTCACAGCTGTATTTGGTGTTGAGCGCGCTAAGAAGATAAACTAAAATTGTGACAGTAGTGAATATTAGGCCTAAACATGCTAAATATCAGCATATTACATTAAATTACATTTTTCATATAGTTTCTGGTGTTGCTATAGATTCTTGTTGTGTGCTTGTTCATCATGTTGACTGGGACAGGAAAAGCATTGCTGAGATAAGAATGTGGCCGGAAGATTCGAATTACCCAAAACTTGTGTAACTTGATAAAACTGTTGTTCATATTTGGGCAAATTTATAGAATTCAGAGTGTAATATCTCTCTCACACACACACGCACGCACGCACGCACGCACACACACACACACACACACACAAAGAATCTAGCTTCATATAAGACAATGTAAGGTTTGCATACTTGCAGTAAAATGTTCTATTTTGGTTGCAAAAAAAGGCAAAAGGCCTTCTTGGACAAATGTGATTATTGCCGACCTGCATGTTAATGTTGGTTTTGGTGTAATTTTGTGCGTCCTTTTGGTACTCTACAATTGCGACCACTGAAAATATGTTTCTATATTCTTGTTGTGGTGTAACTTAGTTAGTTTTTCTGCACATATTACAGGCAGATCTAAAAAGAAAATAAAGGGACCTATTCCCACCACTTAATTAAATGCACAGTTGCAAGATGCTTCAAGTGGAAAACATTATTTTAGTCGGTTGCATTGACATAATAATGTTTTTCAGTGTTCTGTGTTAGTTGATGTAAAGCTAAAATCAAATTGAGGTAACTTAATGTAATTGCTTGATACTTAATTTTTCTTACCTTGAGTTCAGGTTTTCAGGTATTATCCCTTTTCCTAACAGTTTCAGATGGTTAAGACTGGTAATTTCATTTGAGTCATAACTCAAAGACTGATGCAAACTGTTGTGTAATATTTCTGTTGAGCCCAAACATTATGTTTTAGTTTAGTTATTAGAGATCGACCGATATGGGTTTTTCAGGGCCAATACCGATGCCGATTATTGGCAATCAAGAAAGGCTGAGAATCGATATACATTAAATATAATGTTTTAACAGCATGTGATAGCAGAGAACCTGTCATTCATCACTGGGCTTCTTCATTAATAAGGGTGACTGTAACTGAATATGTAAAATAGAAATAGGAGTGATTAAATTAGAACATTCTCCTCTCTTATGTGGGATCAACTGAGATTATTGAGTTTGTCTCCTGCAGTTACATCTGCTGTCCTTCTCTACTTTCTTAATCCCTGTTCTGTCACTTTTATTGCTAACTAATGTCCATATCTTAAAGCATTATTAATGGTTGTTTTCCAGACTCTGTTTGAGGTTAAACTTTGACTGCCCTCTAACTTAGCCGTTAGCCGGTAGCGTAGCCTTAGCCACTGGGAGAGAAGCTGATTTCCTGGTTTGTGTTTCTTGTTCAGTTTTTGCTGCTTGAGAGATGTGTAAGACCACAGAGTGATGACAGACAGAAAGAGGAGGCTGCATCAGACCTGAAGTAGCACATTTAACTTATTGATAATCGCTCAATAAAAATAACAATACCGATCGTCGGGAAAATGCCAAATGTCGGCCACAATATTCAGTCTGTCCCTAGTAATTGTGTCTTCATAGGTGAGAGCAGCTTGCTTAATTGGACGAAGGTTAAAAGATAATTACTCGCGTCGTTTCCTTGACAACTGTCTGTGCTGTTTTTCTGTGCAGAAGTTTAAAACGAGGACAAAAAGAAGCAGCATTTCCACTGTGCTTCCCTGAAGTCCATTACTGTCACACAAGCTCAAACACAGACACACACTCACATACTGACCCTGTGGCTTCCAATATGTCTGTTTAAACAGTATCCTTGGCTTTGGCTGTGGGTTTTAAGTGTGTCTGTGGCCCACTGCCCAGTACTTCCAACTGAAACACACTGTGTCTGGGCACACATACAAACACACAAACAGAAAGCGGCCTCAGTTTCTTCCTGCGCCATCCTTCATTCATACTAACACACCCAGATGTACGAGCACGCCGCCTCCCTCTCCTTCCATATCAGGCGTTGTGTGGCTGCAGACAGAGCATCAGTAGCAGGGAGGAAGCCAGAAGAGAGCTTTACTCGTCTCTGAAACACATTTACATCAGATTCAGTCCCTCTGAAGGGCATCGGTGCCGAGCAGAGGAGGACAGCTGAAGAGAGCTTCAGGTCAATGTTTTAAAGAAAGCGTGTTCGGAGTGCGACGTTCTCTCAGCTGGACAAAGAGCAGACTTGGGTTAAATGTAGATATGGCTCATGGATGTTGTCACTGCCCTGCAAAAACACTACTGACCAAACTGTCAGAGGGCGAATGAGTCACACGTAGCCCCTCGTACGGTTATTTTGTGAGGCAGATTTTTTCATAATGCTTTGACAGAAAAAACAAGAATGATATAGCCACAATAAACTTCTCCGTCACACTCCACACACACGGATGTTTTCAGATGAAATTATTTGATACAATATGTTGAATGTGACATAAATGGGAAGAGCTGAGAAGTTGTGGAAAACAGTCACCTTAGTCATTGTCAAGCAGGACAAGAGTTCATTTATTTTTATTGTTCAGTAACTTAAATATATCAGTCATATAAAACCATACCTGATTAGCTGGACTTTTCTCTCCACAAAATGATCACTAACAAGTAAATAAAAATGATTCTAGTCAATGTCATTGCCATCATAATTAAAACTAAGATTGCACAAACTAGATTTGACTGATTTATAGCAGATATATTGGATTCATCAGAACAGAAATGTGTTTGTCTTCTTTTCCCACAGGATAAATTCTAATCACTTCAATTTCTGATATTCTAACGTTGGGTCAAAATTTTCTTTTGCTTCCAAAAATACCTGCAAATACTATGACATCTTCATCAGCTTCAGCTCTAAACCCTAAAACCCACCAGTGGTTTTGAATTGCATGTTTTCTTTCATTTTTTTTCAAAATTACACCATTTATCATAAAAAGAAACTATAACAATTGAAAGAATCATCAGATTTTCAACTTCCCGAGGATATATGATGTATCATGTGCAGTTTTGTCAGCATAAACGGTGTTAAACTTTTTTTTAAAAGCCAAGAATAATCCTACATTTGTGATATTTCATCCATAGGTCTAATTTAAGAAAATTCTCAAAAAGAAATAATTTGTTCTGACCAAATCTTGTAAATGTCTAAAAACTTGGCATTTTTCACTGCAACTGAGAAACCACAAATCACTTAGCTGGAAATTCAATGATATTTCAGATAAACCTCATGCTTAATGACCAGAGGGAGGACAAAAAGAGAGATGGAAAAAAATAATTACATTTAACCAATTAAATAATGAAGAATGGTTTAGTAACTGTATATAGTAGAGCAAATTGTCAGCAAGTTGTAGGAGAAAAAAAATATGTCATATAATATATCTATAGAATATGGAGTCCCTTTTTCCCAGAATTGATAACACCAGCAAATGTTGTACATATTGATTTATTTTAAAAGTTTTGCAACAATAGTAATAGAAATGATCTCTGCTTGTTGTCATGTTTGTGCTGTTTCCATTGAGGTGCAGGACTTTATATTGCGGTGAAAAATGAGCCCACAGTGTATAAAAATGCAACAGGAGCAAGAAAGTAGGTTGTCCTCTTAAAATTATTTCTACCAAACATAAAGTCAAAGGAAATTTATTGATTCTTAGTTTCAGAAATACGATCATGTTGTGAAATTCACCTTGCTGTGGAATAAATCAAACTGCTTACGAAATCTGAGAACCTTTCCCTCTTTTATGACTGTAGTTTGCTCCTCAGAGTTATGTGCGCACTTTCAATATGCCATTTTCTTTATACAGCACAAATACCCATATAAGAAAACATATTAAAGCCTCTTGCTGCTGAGGTTTCCTCTCAGTTTATGCAGTTGTTGAGTGAATGCAGAGTCAATCTGCCTCCAGGTCTTGTGGTTTTAAGTGTAGACCAGCCGATTATTAAGCAGGATATGAGTGTGGTCAGTGGAGGAAGGAGGAGATGAGGTGGGCTGGACAGTGTACAGTTCTCAGTAAATGCTAAAGGTCAGAAAAGGTAATGTTTGTGATGTATGCATGCAGCTCTTGAAGTGGAGTAGATAGGTTTGCTCTAATTGCAGGCGCCTCTATATTATGACACACAGACTCGGATGAATGTGTGTTTAGTGGATATAGGTTCAACTCTGTTAAGATAAATAGTTAGTGGGCGCACTGATGTACTCTGCAGAGGGATGATTGGCTATAGATCGTGGACAATAAGAGAGAAATGAAAGGTCCTGCAGTAAGTGTGGGAGTGCTCTGATTGGCTATTGAATGCTGGGACAGAAGTAAGAAAGGAGCAGATGTGGGGGATGTTGGAGGGAGGATGATGATGATGATGATGATGGTGGTGGCAATTATTGTCTATTCTGTGTCCAGGTGGGGATTTAGAGCAGGTAAACAGACAGAGAGGCTGTTACTAGACTGGAAAACACAAACACACATCAGAGCAAAGCTACAGCAAAAAGTAGATGTTTAAAAGCATCAAGAGCAATGACACAAAAAACACGTATGGAATGGAAACTAGCCAACTAGCTAACAAAAACTACCCAAAGCATATAAAAAGTGAGCGTATAGTGTTGATGTGAGTGTAACAGAATTAAAATACCCAAAATGAATAATGCAAACACATTTCCTGACAGATACACAGTCTGTTTGTGTGAGTAGGTGTGTGTGACTGTGAATGTGTGTATCCAGCAGAGTTCAGAGGATTTAAAGGTCAGTGTGTCGGAACTGGAGGCTTCACACTCTGGCCACCTGTCTCCTCCATATTTTGTAAAAACGACATTACCCTCCCTGTGTGTCCAAATCATAGAAGTCTGATCTGTTCTTGTGCACATGCTGTTTGTGTCACCAAGAGGATTTCTGCTTTGAATTTGCCTCAGCACACCAAAACACTTTCAGTACCTAATTCTGCATTAATCAGTTATTGTTGTAATCGAGAACACTTCTAACATAATATAATCTATCGTTCAAAAGTTTGGGGTCACCCAGACAATTTCATGTTTTCCATGAAAACTCACACTTTTATCCATGTGCTAACATAACTACACAAGGGTTTTCTAATCATCAATTAGCCTTTCAACACCATTAGCTAACACAATGTAGCATTAGAACACAGGAGTGATGGTTGCTAGAAATGTTCCTCTGTACCTCTATATAGATATTCTTTTAAAAATCAGCCATTTCCAGCTAGAATAGTCATTTACCACATTAATAATGGCTAGACTGTATTTCTGATTAATTTTATGTTATCTTCATTGAAAAAAAAATGTATTTCTTTCAAAAATAAGGACATTTTTGAGTGACCCCAAACTTCTGAATGGCATTGTATACTTATGAGGTTGACTATAAGTTCTATGTCAGCAAATATTTGTTTGGGGAAGCAGCTTTAGCATTAACTTTAGCATAAATTAAAGTCTAAAATGAACAGTTTCTAGCTCTGTTTTGGTCTCCACCACTTTCACTATGTTCACAAGCCGATTGCTAGCTTTGGTAGATGAGAGGTGTGAATCTGAATCTAGCCATAAACGTGCAACAGAAGTTCAAGAATGACCTGGAAAACACTGAAAATCAGCAGCACAGCAACGTTTAGTGATTTGGTTTTCCGCAAGGGGAACTTTCAGTATGACTTCATCTAGTAAATCCTTTGCTGGCTCATTTAATTAGTTAACTTTTGCTTTTGAGCAGCTAACATTCTTTTCTGGTTCTCCTGTTTCACATGACTGCTTCTGGTTTTTCCATTAGTGGTCAACAAAGTGATAGAAGAGCGACTTGTAAGACTAAATACGGCAGAAATTGAACTTGGTCTCACAACAACAATAGGCAGATAAAGTGACTGAGTGACACTTTTTTAGCTACCAGTCAGGCAATGAGCAATTTAAATGAAAAGCATGGCATGGAATTAAAACGCTGCTGCAAATGACCACAAGTTTCATAAAACTTTAACTGTACATAACATATAACATGCATATGATTGAGTGTCTGTGTGTGCATGAATTACTGGAGCCCTTTAGTTCACAAAGAAACTTGTATGTATGTATGTATGTATATATATATATATATATATATATATATATATATATATATATATATATATATATATATATATATATATATATATATATATATGTATATATATATATATAAATAAACCATACACAAGAATAACTCAATCTATGGTACAAATGTAGCGACATTCATCACTCACGTTGGTGACAGTCAAAAAAAAAAGTTGGACACGGCAGAGGACAGTGCAGCTGAGGTCGCTGCTATAAAGGTGAAACGGGGAGAAGGAGAGGACTTATTAAAGGGCAGAACAGACTGAAATAGAGGAGAAAATTAGTGGAGTAGGAGGTGAAGAGAAGAGACTGACCAAAACACAGTGAGACAGGCAAGGAAGGGAAGGATGGCGTGAGAAGCTAAAGGCAACGGGACTCAGGAAATGCAGAAATACAATGATGGAAGGGAAACATGACACCAGTGGAGGACGAAAAGAGTATAAACAAAACTAAGGTGGCCCTGAGCTGGCATGGAAGGAGAGATGAAGGACAGAAAAATGCTAATGAGAGGCGAGTGCAGACGGAGGTCAGGTGGAAAGAGACAGAGATGATGATAGAGGGATTAATGGCTGACAGAGAGACTGACTGGATGAGGTCATGGGGTGGAGAGATGGTGCACCGAGATCCACAGAGTGATGGATGGGAATGAACAAACTGCCAGCAGTAATGAACTAAAGGACAAAAAGGAAAAACAGAAAATAACAGCTCTAGGTGAAGGCTTATTGACTGGCGACTTGGTTCAAATTATGATGATCTGCTGTCACTTACAGCCATAATACTGAGGTTGCTTTCACACCTGTAGCTCTGAGCTACAGAGGTTATCACAAATGGTGGTAAACAGCATGAAATAAGACTCAACGGAGGCGTAATATTACAGTGTGGGTCATAACTGTGTATGGAGATGCTGTTTGGTGGCATTTTATTGAATATGGATGCAGTGTTGGGTCTTTTTGGGTCATTTGTTTGTTGGAAAATGTTGATACGTCTTCCTTTAAAACAATGTACTGTGATTTATTTACTCTTTATCACACCTGAACCTCATAGTGAAAATGTGTAGGGTGTTGTAGACGTACTTTATCATTGCTCTGTGACGTTTATTAACCGCATCCTGACTCATTTTGTCTTTAACTGCAAAGGAAAACAGCATCTGAAGTACGTAAAAACAACACTGTGGAAATATTGTTTTTCCTGCTCTATCAATCAGACAATATCAAGCAGATAAAGTTAGCATGTCTGTGTGCATTTTGCTTTTCTTTGCAGACAGTTGTAACATCAGAAAGTGGCAAAAAAAAATAAAAAAGATTGGTGGAGTTTAACACGTCTTAACAAATGTGTGTGTGTTTTACCAACTTGGAGCTGGATCCAGAATGGAACAAGATTTCATAACCTATCCCAAACTGACTGGTTAATACAACTACCTCGTTTCATTTGATTTTTTTATTAAAAAACTGCTAAAATGCACAGTGAAAGACAAGCTTGAGATGTTTTCGTCTCTTATACAGTAGGGCTGCTGATATACTGTAGCTGAGAAATTTATGATAAAATCTTAAATTTCATTTGATAGTGATAATTATTGCTACTTTTAAATTACCTGTTTTCATAAATATCAGGAGACAAAAATGTTAATTTGAATTTAACCACTTTAGCTTATTTATTAAGAAGCACGGGTAACAATTTTAGTGTTAAAATAACAATGAAAAACACAATAAATACATTTACTTGCCTAAATAACAATAAGTAAGGAGAAAGGAATCATCTCGCACTGATAGACAATAAATAAAAAGTAAAACTTAGAGTCGCGAGGAGGGTGATCAAATTGCTAAAGGACACAGTGGAGCACAAGTTTAGCACACATCTTTTAAAACTCCTTTTACAGTTTAAATGAACAATGACAATCCACACGCTCACATTGTTATCAATAAATGATTTAGGCTGTGCATTACAACACATATTCACTGGAAAACCGCTTCTTAGCTGTTGAAATCAGCAAATGGATAAGTGTAATGATGCAGCTTTGGAATATGCACTATAATATTATAGGTATGTGCTCGGACTGTGGGGTTTTTTTTGGTCGAACTTTCAAACCACAGATGAAACCTGAGTCCATCTGGAAGTGGACCAAGACCCTCCTTTTCATGCAGTATTAGATCTCGTCCACACAAATAGTGGCATTTTTCTAGACTGATGCCTGTTTTTAAAATAGAAAATCTATCCATACAACCATCATTTTACTAAAAATATCTCCATATACGTATGGTACACTAACTACAAACACTGTAGTAATCATGCTGGTAAAGTGGTACAGAAGTGCCAAAAATAAGTTGTAAACCTGTATTTGCTAGTGCTAACCAAATGTAAAGAAACTGGTTTAAGCTGTATCTACCATTGTTGTTCTTGTTTTAGGTTCATACTCATTACACAAAGCAACAATGGCCATGAAATGTGACATCGCTGCTTCCCAAACTCTTGATTTTCATGGACACACAGATGCACCTAAACTACACTTTTTAAAAACCTGCACTTTAGAGCTGCTCGGAAGAAGTCTTGAGTGTTTTAAATCGACGTTTGCACGTGGATAAAAGACCCAAACATAAAAGAGAATGTCTGTTTTGCGCCAAAATATCCACATTAGTGTGAACAGAGCCTGATTTCAGATGTTTTATGGCACCTCACTGTGACAGACAGCTGTCACAAGAGCCGCACTAAAAGATGAAACTGTATTTCAACCTAAACAGATTGGTGTGAAAGCATTCTGAGTGTGATAATGGCATATGTATCGTCGATATAAATCTCTATATCAGAGCATATAGGAGCGTAAGAATTCTAGTTTTTACAGAAATGGTGAGTGACAGCAAATGATGCGCCTCAGTGGTCAAGATAGATGAGAAGATGGAGAAAGACCGAAACAGAAAAGCACAGAATAGGGAGAATTCAGTTGGTGCAAATTTGTAGAAAGTCTATTAAAAGATGAATAAAAGGAAAGAAAGGGGGATTGTTTCATCAAAGCTCGTAGAAAATCTGTTCCATTTGGAAACCACTCCCTGTCTGCTGGAGAAGCCTTTGTTTGACACCATTGACTTTTTTAACCATCTAGATGACGGCGGTTTAGCTTGGCTCCTCTGTGAAATCAGAAATGGGCCAGTTTTGATGCTGCACTGGTCGCACCGGGTGACTCCCAGGTGTAAGAGTGTCAGACTAGGTGAGTTTTAATCAGGCTGCTGAAGGAGCATGGGCACACTCTGCCAAATCACTAAACTCAGGTGATTATTCTGTTATTGTACTCCTGATTGCTTTTGCATGCTGTTAATTTCTCGAGCATGTGGAAACTCAAATAGATCATGCCTTCAGTTATTGTAATTTCAGCCTGAGTGCTGTGCAATCTAATTATAATGTCTGGCTAAAATTACAGCATGGGGTTAACAACAGTCATCCTGACAGACACTGTACGGTTTCAATGGTTGAAAAACAAATATATTGGATTCTTCATGATGTAAAACTTTGTGATATATTGTTCCAGCAATAGAGTTAGAATGGTATAATGTTGCATAGATTATCTGTCTCCACAGCTATTAGTTGCATTGATATTTAACTGTGTTGTGCATTTGATTTTGCCCACTCAGCGATATGTGGAGCCAGAGTGATTCACATTTATAGAAACAGGGTGAAACTGTATATGCTAGTGACGTACTGTTGCGTTGTTTGTATGTTTAGTTCCCTGCATGTGAAGCATGCTGACTCAGAGGTGACTGAGCCACAGTGAGTTTAATTCATTGCTTCCTGCTACTGACCAAAGCTTAAGATGTTTTTTGTCTCATGTTGTAGAGCTGAGTGATACAGCTGATAAATATGTCAAGATTAAATGTTAAATTTCAGGTGAGAATTTTGAATGAAATGTATGTATAAAGATCAACCAAAAATAAGTGTTACTCGAATGTTTGAACTTTAGCCAATTCAAAAAAGGTGCACAGATAATGATTTTAATATTAAGACATCAGTGAAAGACACTGAAATAAATACATTTACTCACATAAATAAAAAATAAACAAGGATGAAGGAATCATGATACCCTGATATGCTTTAAATAAAAATGCAAATAAAACTCGCGATCAGGTCAGGTTTTACACACAATTTATTGAGAAACGAGCTCAGCACATCTTTTCAACTGTTTCTACATTCTGATTGATCAATAATAACTCACACATTCACATGGTTATGCATAAATGATTCAGGCTACAGATTAATGGAAAATTGCTTTTTTTTTTAACCTTTTACAGTCAGCAGATGAATAGGTATAGATGTGCATTATTTTTGAATATGCACTAAAATCACATACATATGTGCTATAGCTGTGGTTTTTTGATCAAACTTTTAAACTGCAAATGAAACCTGAATCCATTTGGAAGCGGACAAAGACCCTCCTTTTCAAGAAGTCTCAGGTCTTGTCCACATCAATAGTGATATTTTTCCAGATTGATATCTTCCTGCTCTGTTGTAAGAAAAACATCAAATCTGTGCACACTACCAGCCTTTTAGCTTTGATATGATATGGGCTGTTTAATTTCGGTCGATATTGATATTTGTTGGTCATTTTGAGATTTTTTATTTTTTTTAAATCAGGATCAGGAGACAAGAGGTTTAATTTGAATTTCGCTACTGAAAAAAACTGCTTTTCTTTCAATAATAAGGACATTTCTAAGTGACCCCAAACTTTTGAATGGTAGTGTATATATTAGGATAAAGATAAAAGAATCCTCTTACTGTGCTACACATAAAACCTGGAAGGGCAAAGAAGATGGCCAGGTGGAAGCCACATCTTGCTGAGGTTAACGCTTAGAGTTACCTGGAGTCTGTCAGCTGTCGGATCGAACATCCCGGAGTGTGTCGCTTAGGTGGAGGCGGTGGAAAGACAGGGCTGTGAGTGTTTTTGAACTCTGAAGGCAGTCTTGCAAGGAAACTACTGTCTCTGCTGCATGTAGAATCCACCACAGGAGGTGTGTAGGTGCGTACGAAGGCAGCGGCAGACTAGCTCTCCTCGGGAAACCTGCACATCAGCCACATTAGGAGCAATATAGTTTAAAGGCCCTTCATTATTAAGGAATATACAAGGATGATAGGAGCCAGAGGGGAAGCACACTTGGGGTTATCGTTGCAACCAAACTTAACCCCTTGATGCCTGTTGTCGCGAATTCGCATCGTACCACTTTCATTCAGACTGCAGCCACGATAACGTATCCATTCCACCAATGCCAGTTTGTGCATATTCAATACGTACCTCGGAACATTTTGCAAGCACTGGTGTCTCGTAGGACTGGGCATCTAGTGGGATCTAATTATTGTATATCTGTTATTATTATGATATATCTGTTCTATGTGTAGTAGACAAATTAACAATCTCCACTTATTTTAGCACCAGCTGGAAAGCAAATTGAATTGAAATTTAAATTCAGGCTTTAAAAGGTTAACATTTTTGTTGTGTGCTTTGGTGGAGGTTTGCATCTCATGCATTTCAGTAAAACCGGCGAACAGTCTAGCCAAAAAAAAAAAAACATTCTTATTGATATTGTTAGCAAAAACAGGTTCTTGTGGAAAAATGACTAAATGTATTCTGTTTAGAGAAAGCAAAGAAAGAATTTCCAGCTTTAGATTCCACTGATTTATAGTGCACTTCAGGATCAAGTGTTTGGATATGTTTTTGAAATTTATACCTCATAATATGTTCAGGAAAGAGGGCCTTGCAGTTGCTATTGTTTGGCCATTATGTCATGCAGTTTTTGCAGTTTTAGCAGCAGGCTACACTATCTCTGAAACTGTGTTATGTTTGCCATTTTTCTCCTCAACAGGGCATTATTTGGAACCACAAGGGCATTGCTGTCATCAATACAAGCATGTATATGGTTTTTCTTAGAGGTAGCTCATTTACCAGGAAACGACAAAGTGTTCTGTTACACTGAGGTGGCTTCACGTGCTGATAAAACGGTACAAAGGTTGGGGCCTCTGTGTCCTGGCACTATTAACATGAACAAGAGTGATCATGGTGCGTGTAAATGCTGGGAAAAGAAATCAATGATTAAAAAAAAGAGCAAAGCAGAGAAAGGAGGGGCAGTGAACAACTGCTGGAGATCTCTGCTGTTGGTTTACCAAAGCTAAGATTTTCCATAAACACAGAATGATGGGTCTAATTTACACTGAACAAAGGCACATAATCACTCAGAAATCGTCTTGGAACACACATATATGCAAATACAGAACAGGTTTGTGTAACCTTTGAAGGAAATGGCTTTGAAACAAAGAAAGTATTTATATTAAATGATGCTGGCAGATTCGATTCTACCAAAACAACCACAGTGAATAAATGTTACTTCACAATTGGCGCCACATGGTTAATACTTTGCTTATGTCAAGGATTAAATGTATTTAAACATCCTGGTGTGAACCAGAGCTGGATGCTTGGCACCCTATTGGCCTGACATTTGTAATCATATGGCACTAAACAGCTAAACAGTGGCTCCTCTTCGAATATATATTGGTTACCAAGAGTTGATTTATCTGCCCTCTTTTGTCTGTAAGGAGCCCAGTGCAGATCAGCAGGCTCTGCCCCTGAAGGAACCAGATCACAGCTGCATGACAACAACCTCCTTTTAGGCCTTCTGCAGCTAAAAACAAACACGCACCCCTCAAAAAAGAAAAAAACAAAAGCTTTTCCTCTGTCCAAGCCCAGCTGCTGTGAAATGTTCAAATAGGTTTCCTATTCCATCATTATATACTTTATCTGAGTTAGCATTTGCAGCTTTTAAACAGCCAGTTAAATCTGAATGTCAGTCATCTTCTTGAACGTTTGCTCACGTTGCAATTTGATGCACAATTTGACCTCCGGCCTCTTCAGAAACCGCAGCAGCTTCATGGTGTGTTTTTGTCTCGGGCTCCATAATGACACCCGGACCTTACATGATGCTTTTGTGAAGGCTTTTCACCTGGAGAATGAATGGAGCAAAGTGTGCCAGAAAACACTCATTCTATTCCATCTTCGACAGTCTTGTTCTTTTCTCCCGTCTTTCGCTGTAATCATCCTCTCTAACTCGCTTCTCTCGGCTTTTCATCCTCCACTTCTGCTAAAACTCCCCTCCAGGTTGCGCTTTCTTCCCTTTTTCTGCCATGTCTCATAATCCTACATTAAAATATATCACACATGCACAGTCATATTACATGCACTATTATCATTATTAGCATACTTGAACAAATCAGCTCTGTTGACTCATTGCCGCACTGGGATGCTCCTGTTTGTTGTTACGCTCTTAATTAATATGTTGATTAATGTTACAGGCGTATTCAGAGTCACTCAAAAGATGCTTGTTTTGTTTAACCTCTTCTTTCGTCTTCTTCCCTCTTGTGTTCCCTTCAGGCGGATGCTAAGATGGTGTGCGATGTGGTCAGTCGTATGGAGGACACGGAGCCTTACTCCGCCGAGCTGCTTTCCGCCATGATGCGTCTGTGGTCCGACTCAGGCATCCAGGAGTGTTTCAGCCGCGCCCGAGAGTACCAGCTCAACGATTCAGCGCAGTAGTACGTATTCGTGCTCATTTATGTGTTTCTGTGTTTGTGTAAAGACTGGACAATGAATTGTAACACCACGAAGCATGATTTGACTCTTGAACCAAAGCTTTTTCAGTTTTATTGATATAAACAGTAAATACTTTATAACAAATCTATCCCTATTAAGTATGCACTGATTATCATGTTATTAATACCTGACTGATTATTGTGGCCGATATTTGGCATTTTTTCCGATTATCGGAATTTTAATTTACCGATTGTTGATTATTGAAATTAAATGCACTCCTTCAGGTTTGATGCAACGTCCTCTCTTTGTCATCACTCTATGGTTTCAAAAAAGTCTCTCAAGCAGCAAAAACTGAACAACAAACACAAACCGCTGAAACAAACCAGCGATTAGCTTCTGTCACAGTGGCTAAGGCTATGCTAATGGCTAAGTTAGAAGGCAGCCACAGGTTAACCTGAAACTGAGTCTGGAACATAATAACTAATAATTGATGTTTTATGATATGGACTTTAGTGGGCAATAAAAGAGATAGAACAGTGAAAGATTAAGAAAATAAAGAAGAACACCAATTTGATCAATCTGAGGGGATCCAACATAAACAGTGAAGAGCAACTGGATTTAATCATTCCTATTTCTACTCTACATATTAAGTTATAGCACCCTTATTAATGAAGGAGCCTAACTATCAATGACAGGTTCTCTGCTATCACATGCTGCTAAAACATTACATTTAATGCATATCAGTTCCAAATATCAGTTATCGGCCTCCCTTGATTAGCAACAATTGGCATCAATATCAGCCCTAAAAAACAAAGATAACCTATCTGTCGAGCCCTCAAACCCTAAAGACAAAATTCCTAAATCAAGTCTGCATTATGACATATTGCAGTTTTAAGTGATGCAGTTGCAGTCATAGCTCACAGACTACAATCCCTCACAGTTGGATGAATGCAGAAGGAAAAGTTTCAGAACAGAAAGAAGTGAAAAATTATGAAAATATGAGCAGCTATTTATACAACCAAGTGAAGCCGGTGAAGAAGGGGTCACTTTGAGCCCTATCTGCCCCAGGGGCTCTGACCTCTGACCCCAGAGCAAAAGAAGAAATTTCCCCTTGTGGGATCAATGGAGTATATTAAATTAAAATTCAAAAGAGACATTAACCCGTGTCAGTCTGCAGGTCAACAGAATGCAGTTTTACAAACAGGGATTCATTACAAAATGTCTCTCTCTGTACTGAAACATTTGGGAGATGAACAGCAGAGAACTAGAACTGTAACTGTGTTATTTAAATCTGCCAATAATGTGACTTTAGCCCCAAAGTGCTTTAGTCTACCTACTAATTATATTACATATTATTGACACAGAATTCATAAGGAATGCTCTGGAGAAGCTGTGACTCCCCAACGGAGGAAATCATCTAACACCCACCAATATCAGGCAATAATCTGTCAAGTTTTTGGGAAAATCTAGATGATTTATGAGGAATTATTTATGAATTCTAACTGTAATTTACACTTTACAACAGTTGCTTCACATTTCCCTTCCTTTTGTTGGCGTGTGTAGCTGTGATTAGTGTATTCAGTATCATATCACTGATTCAGCACAACATATATACTGTATGCATGTCTGTGTCAGCCGAGGAGCTCTGATTTTTTAAGTCTGGATGAATGCATGACTCATTAGTAACTCGTAACCTACCCAACATTAAAAAAACATGCCCTCGTACACACAAATCCACGCGTTACTGTTTATTTATAATCTTTTAAATGCGATCATGCGCTAGCTATTACAACACGCAATCAATCACCATCACAAGTAGCGGCTCTAATGTATGCTGAGTGCCTGTATGTGGGTGGAGGAAGAAGGAGAAGGAGTCATTTCCCTCAAGTGCCATGTTTGTGCATGTAGCCCTGGTTTAATTGTGCATCGTACATCCAGCAGAGTTAGAGTGACATAAAGAAAAATGAAAGCAGAGTGGTAGAGAGAGTCATCAAGTCTGCGCTGCTCTGCACCTCTGCAGTGACCGTTTAACTCACATTACACATTACATCAAATTAGTATTGACGGTTGATATGAAAACGGAGCTTTTCAGATACTATTTTACTTTACGTCACCGAGTCTCTGGCTCATAATTTTTCCTTTAGAAAAAGTCATACGTTTGAAGGTTTTTCATTTCTCCCGCGTGTTGCTCTGACATCAGAGGCAGCGAGACGTGTCAGAAATGGTAAACACATGACAGGATTAATGACTGACTCCATAGCGCAAATTTTGTTTTGCCAATCGGGGAGATTAACTGATTTCTGACGGGCTGACGGGCGTTTTTCTAAAATCAGGGTTCATTCTAAATGGCTGCTGCAGTGCTTCTGCTTCGTGTTGCATTACGTCTGGTGCAAAGGTTGATGCGGCCACAAAATAAATGTGAAATTAGACAGATTTTAACTTCACACGCATTAGCTGTGTGATTTTAATAAAAATTAGGCGACAAACTAACCATAATGTGAAGTGAAGTGCACATGTAAAAACAGGCTAATGCAGACATAAGGCAACATAAAATACAATAAGTAGCGGATGGTGAAAGAGAATAAAGATCATAAGAAGATAGGAGACATATAATCGGATAAGTAAAGGAAAGCATAGGAATTAAAAATACAGTGTGCGAAAATAAAATGAGAGAAAATGCACTAAAAGGTGAAGGAAAGATGTAAAAAAGAAGATGAAGAAGCAGCACCTTGGCTTTTTGGTTCCAGACATCTTTGAAGGAGTGCAAACAGATTCCTCTGAACATTTACATGTGGTCAATTAACTCAAACAACATCCGCTTTGCGCGTGTGTGTCTGTTGTGTGTGTGTGTGTGTCCGTTGTGTGCTTGTGTTAAATGTCACATTAAAGATTGATGCACACTTCCTATTATGTTGTGGCCTGTGGAGCAGAACAGCGCGAGCAGCCAATGAGGTGATAGGACAGATATCACGTGATCAGACCACACTCGGGTTGACTTTGCGAGTGTGTGTATATACGTGTGTGTGTGCGTGTGTGTGTGTCTTAATTTAAAACAGTTTACAAGAAAGGAAATTATATATTTTTTGACTGTTTAAGGCTGGGGTTTTTGTTGCTGTAGGTGTCAGAGCCTAACTTTTTACCACAATCTAAGCAAAGATGGTCATGTAATTTTTGTTTCATCATTTTATGAATTGGTTTTTATCATATAGAAAGCAGAACAGTGCGTTGTGAGTGGAGCAAGCCCTGCCTGAAGCCACCTTTCTGCCTCTATCTCTGTGCAAATACCTTGCATGTCCTGACCTATTTACCACAATACACATACACTCTGTCTATGATTTACATCCATGGCCTTTTGTTACACATGCACACGTCAAAAACACTCACAAACTCGCATCACATGCACATACACACATAGGAAACTACATTAAACTGCAAAGCAAGGTTGTTAGATGGACGCTGGACATTCGCGTTGGTTGCCCTGATGTGTTGGTTTATTACACTGAAAGACAGATCAAGTGTACGGTTCCCACTAATTGCAGGCAGTCTGAGTCTATTTACTAGATAAGCTGTTTGAAATTAAGTTGCTTCTGCTTCTTTTATTGCTACTTCATCTATATAGATAGTAGATACTTGTGCTCTTGGAGATCTGCTGTTGCTGTTCCTGCTATTTTATACCATGCATTGCATGATGTGATCACTTGTGTTTGTGCGCTGTTGTGTGAATTTTCCTGGCTTTTCTGCTTCTTCTGATGTTTTTTTTTTTTTTATTCTCCTTTTCATGTTGTGCCCGGCTTTTATAATGTTGCATCTGTTGCTGCAGCCTCACAAGTGCCGATTGTAAGCATGTGTCAGGACATCACAGCTGAGGGGACGCCTAAGCATCCAAAAGCTGGTTACTTAGCAACAGCTATGAGTTGGGTCAGTCAAGTCGGCCTTTTTTCGAGCTGTTACAGAAGTACATGCCACATGGACATGTTTTATTCAAGTAGCACCACATTCACAGTCAAATTCAATGCTGGGAATGCTTTGGCATAATTGTAATATATTTATCGTGAGAAATGCGTCAATATTTGCTGGCAGATTTATGAGAAATGTCGTCCATATGCAGCAATATATTAAAGTGCTCTAATGTAAACATGAAGAGCTTTTTTTGACAGACTTGGCACGCTGCTGTATTTTAACTTGTGGCCCTTGTTTGATGGGGTTTATTTCTGGAGTGAACCGTGTGCCAGTGTAAATGACTAATGTAGGGTCATTACACTTGAGCTGATGTAGCAGATGATCAATAGGATTACGCAGAAACTTGGCACACGACTGCAGATCTGCACCTGTCACACTCTGTCTTGCACTTAAGATGGCTTATTTTGGGTCCGTTATTATATATTCCCTTGTTTACCCCCAAAGCACATAAAAAAGTACGAGTTTTCGCAATTTACTGCTCAGTGATGGCTCTTTTTACATGACAATACTGCAGGTTACTGATAAAAGAGGAGTTTGTAAGAGTTTACATGCACATTAGCACCCCAGTTTTGAGTAATATCTTAGTTTTGGTCATTTATATTGAACATGACAAAGGTTTCTGATCATCTGTTGTACAGTTTTGAGTTGATTTCTCATAGGAAGCCTAAGTACAGTAATGCGCATATCCAGGTTTCTGAAACGAGAATAAGCTCAGAATTTAATAGCTTCATATGCTAAAAACACACACAAATGCTCTCCTCCTCCTGGTCATAACAACCTCACGTACAACATTCTCTCCAGTTGTGTGTCTTTTGTGCACAACGCTCTTTCGGTGATAATCTATAATACTTTACATCACCGGGGAAATGAGACAATCATACTCTGGGGTCTGCTGTTAATCGACTTAGTGCACCATGAAGAGTAATATCAGTATGAGGCAGAAGATTAATGCAGCGGTGGTCCACAGACTGTACGCCTGCTACAACTCGGGCTGCACATGCACACAGAAGTCATTAGCCTGCCCAGGCATGCTTTAATGTCATTTACATTGCAGTATATATGTAGCACCTTCGGGGGACGGCAGCTCCGTATATGAAACAACGTTGGAATTTGTGTCGAGTGTGAGTTAACGTTGGAAATATTTCTATGAGGAGTGACTGTAGGGTGGAAACAGTGAACAGGAGGAACAGACTGCTTCTACTGAGAGAGCGTTCAAGCTCCTGTGGTGCTAAAGGTCGCGAAAGACAAATCCATAAGCTCCAACAAATATGCCAACTCAGACTGACCTTTCTTACTCCTCAGTCAAATGTCTAAGTGCAGCTTTCTAATATTTTTCATGTATCATGCTGTAATTTCCTTTACAGATTTAGACTCAAACAGAAAAGTGGAAATAACAAGCAATCCACTTTCAGCCACTTGTAACATGACTTCTCATTAAAATCACATTCTAATGTTAGGTAAAGCTAGTGATTATTAGCAACGTGTTTATTTGTCGTAATAAAATCTTGAAAACTGCCAATGATAGCTGAATTAAATGTTTTCTGACCACACTGAAACAGAAAGATAAATTGGCTGTAAATGGCTAAACTTCTCACTCTTGTTTGAATCGAAAAAAATGTTCAATACTGCCTTCACTTTATTAAAAATTCTTAAAAATGGCCTGACAGCTGATTAGATCATCTGCTACAATTTACACTGTGTCCAATATAGACCAGCAGACAGTTATTTTACTTTTTTTCTTATACTGACAATACAGCACTTTAATTTCCTTGTTCACTGTATATTTTTATTGTTACAATTCAAAACTTTATGGTGCATTTTTCAATTTAGTGAACTTTTCATTCAATAGTTTATTTTACATTTAACTTTTCATTTTGTATCTTAGTATATTTATCTATTATATTTTATATTTTTCTATTGGGGTGGTGGTCACATTATTCTTTCTGCTTGCTACTGCAACAACAGAATTTCCTCTTGGGGATCAATGAATTATTTCTATTCTATTCTATTCTATTCTTGTACCATATTACCTACTTTTAGACCTTTTCCTGTAGGTGACACATTCTACAGTAGAGCCTAAAGTGATTTTCAGACCTTAAAGGTTTGATTTTATTTCTCTTTTTAAGTCAATCAGTGTTGTTTCTTTGCAAGATAGTTATATTAGAATATATATTTTACCGTAAAGTCATTCCATGAGTGGATTTTCAACATACGTCTCAGTTGATTAAACCGTGTCATAATTTACACTGTGTTCATTATAGACCAGCATACAGTTTTTTAATTTTTTTTTCTTTATACTGAGAATTGAGCTCTTTAATTTCCTCTTTCACTGTATATTTTTTATTGTTAGCAGTTGACGCTTCATGGTGCATTTTTCAATTACGTACATTTTTTATTCAAAATATATTTTACGCTTAATTTTGCATTTTGTATCTTAGTATATATTTCTATTATATTTTAGATTTTTCTATTGTGGTGGTGGTGGTCACTTTGCTCTTTCTGCTTGCTGCTGCAGAATTTCCCCTTGGAGATCAATGAAATATTTATATTCTATTCTATTCTATTCTATTCTATTCTTGTACCATATTACCTACTTTTACACCTTATCCTGCAGGTGGCATGTTGTACAGTAGAGCCTAAAGTGATTTTCAGACCTTAAAGGTTTGATTTATGTTCCTGTTTAAGTCCGTCAGTGTTGTTTCTTTGCAGGGCTGTTGTACTGGAATGTATATTTTATTGCAAAGTCATTCCAGGAGTGGATTTTCAGCATACATCTCATGAGCCACACTGTATAATTGATCTGCTTTGGAAGGCATTCGTGATGAAGTGCTCTGGCCCGTTTGACTGACTGCCTTGTAATCTAATCAGCGCCCTTTCATTTTGTAAATTGAAACATGTTTTAACACCGAATCACTAACATTAATCCAGTCAACACATGATCTCTGGAAGCGTAGCAGGCATATCTGCTCGGGATTTGATGGATGTGCATGTATTTATTTCCACTCTGAAAAATAAATCAAGGCTCAGAAAGAAAAATACTGCCCCGTTTACCTCCCAGTCCCTTTTTCTCCTCCCTTTCAGTTCCACATATCTACTTCCTTTCTAAACTATAATATAAGCCACATTCCTTTCAGTGTAATCAATAGTTGTTATGGCTCAATCTGTTTGCAGTGTGGGTCCGTATACTTGCATGTGTGTTCCATCCACTTCTTGTTACAATTATCCAACATCTCTTCCATCTCTCAGCGTTTATCTTTTCTCTTGGAAGTAACTGAGCGTCCTTTTAAAAGCTCTGAAACAACACTCTGGCTAATCTATAAATATAAACTTTAAATCCATTATACTAAAAGGATATACTCGATGTGTGAGTACATTTTCTCTTCATCGCTCCTGCTCTATCTCTGGTGGCTCACAATGCTAGTAATGTTCGATTGTCCGTGTGGAAAAATAACCTCATTTTGTACTTGATGTTAGAACTCAAGTGGAAGGGAAGATGCCAGAAATAACAATTACACAGTTGCAAGCACATGCAGCATACATGTGCCTAAAGGACATAAAGAAGCAAAAGATTCTTAGTGACCAGGAAAAAAAAACAACAAACTGAATAGCTTCATCTCTTTGTTCTTTTCCTTTAGGATTATTACAGCAGCTAAAGTGATCATTGTTTCAGCCAGAGAGCTGCACTCTGGACTGTCCTGTTGAGAATTATTTGATTTATACTACATTAAAAAATAAAGATCCATTTCCAGGGATATTCCATTACATAACAGAACAGAGTCATCTCACCTACCCACTTCCCTTTCTCAGTTTTTACCAAGTGGATACTCTGTATGTGTGCATTTTAGACGCTCAGCAAGGGCTGGCTGCTTTTGAATCATTTATTGTGCAGCAGTCAGGCAGAATAAGGTCTTTTTTATGGCAAAATGATTTACATAATTGGAAATGTGCACACTCCAGCTAGAAGATTATCTGTTTTCCAGTAAATAAAAGATTTCATATATATACATAATGTCTAAGCGAAGTTAGAGGTAATTGATAATGTGTAAGCCAGTGTAATTTAACAGAGACCATAGATTGTTTGCCTCGCAGTAGCAGCTGCCGACCTCTGGCCTCCCACAGAGGGAGCAGATAGAGCACAAACGCTGCATGCAACACACTCGTGCATTTACTATCATTATTAGTGACAGGGGCCTAGTGGGCGGGTGTCGTATGGTGCTTGTTATGTAATGTGAACCCACCTGAGCGCAACATACAGCATGGTTTACGCTGCGATGCAAAGTGGGTTACAGCACTGCCAATGCATCCATTTTAAATAACTCCTACTCTGTCAGTGTGAACTTTGAGTCACTCAGGATGGATGTGGAATCAAGGCAGGAGATGCAGGAACTGATGGTTATTTTGAGTAAGGATAGACCGATTACCAGCTTGGTTGATTATTGATTTTGTCGTTTTTTCTGATTATCGGTATCTGTATTTCTACTGACTGATTATTGATAAATTAAATGCTCTACTTCAGGTCTGGTGTAGCCTCCTCTCTCTGTCTGTCGTCACTGTGTGGTCTCACAAATGTCTCTCAAGCAGCAAAAACTGAACAAGAAACACAAGCCGTTCCTACAAACCAGGAAATTAGCTTCTCTCACAGTGACTAAGGCTACACTAACAGCTAGCGGCTAAGTAAGAAGACAGCCAAAGATTAACCTGAAACAGAGTCTGGAAAACAATAATTAATAATGCTTTAAGATCTGGACCTCAGTGGGCAATAAAAGTGATAGAACAGTGAAATGTTAGGAAAATAGAGAAGAACAGCAGACGAAACTACAGGAGACAAACTGATCAATCTTAGTGGATCGCACATAAACAGAGAATCACTCCTATTTCTATACTGCATGTTCAGTTATAGTCACCCTCATTAATGAAGAAGCCTAGTTATGAATGACAGGTTCTCTGCGATCACATGCTGTTAAAACATTACATTTAATGTAAATATCGGTTACCGGCCTTCTTGATTACCGCATCAGTATCACCCCGGGAAAAACCATATCGGTCAATCCCTAATTTTGAGGCAGGTGGATTTCAGAATTTTCAAAACAATAGGTCCGTGATTTTTATACCTCATGCACCTGATGCTAACATGCAATAACTAGTCTGAAAAAAGGAAAAATGCATGTTGATGTAGGGTGTAAATGCAGACTGAATGGAGTCAGAAATCAGCCAGAAAACCACATTTGTTTGTTAAATCCGTTCTTACTGATTTAAAGTGCGTGTTTTCTCTGTGTGTTTCCAGCTACCTAGACAGCCTAGATCGGATTGGTGCTGCAGACTACCAGCCGACAGAGCAGGACATCCTGAGGACCCGAGTGAAGACCACGGGCATCGTTGAGACACACTTTACCTTCAAAAACCTTCACTTCAGGTGGGCATCGGCTTCAGGGATCACAGCATCGCATTTGTCCTCCTTTTCTTTTTCCCGTCACCATCTATCCGTCTGCTCCTCTATCCATGCCGGAGCTCCAGTCTGTAATTAATGAGATTAAATGCTTTAAACAAGTGTCTATATTTATGATTCCCTGTCTTTTTAATGAGGTCTGATTCAATTAGAATGGGGAGCTGTGGGAATGATGACAGAGAGGGGGAAGATTATGGGATGGAAGGAGGGAAGGGCAGGGAAAACCAAGAAAAAAGGAAGGAGGAGTCTTGTTCTGACTCTAATTTAATCACCATATTCATTCCTCTCTTGTGTGCATAGAAATATATGAAATTACTGATAGCAGAAGGGCTAATAAATCATAGACTGCAATTATTTTTCAGGATGGATGCACCTTTACAGTTAGCTACTAGTTATTGTTCAGATGCACACACTTGAATTAAAAATGGCAGATAAATGTTGGTTCTGCTGAGTGATGCTTTCTACTGTTGCTCTGTGTAGGAGTCAAGCTGGGTGTGTTTTGTTGAGAAGCCCTAAATATTGTCAGCTCGGTTGCTATTACTGGCAGCCAGGCAGTGTGTGGGAGGCTCCAGTGTTCCTGTACTGGGCGTAACCCATCAACCTACCTACCATTATACCCATCACACAAACGACTGGCTCCGCTTCGCTGTGGAGTCGCTCCTTTCTGGTGGTTTTTCTGGTCTATTCTGGACATCATAAAAATAAACTTGGACATGAGAATGAGGTCATTTGCAGCTTATGGAAACAAATACTAATGTAGGTCCACATGTACAATTTATGAACTCTCTTTCTGCCCCGACAGTCTCAGCTCTACTGTACTCCTCATAGAAAATACTGTGTGACTAAAATTATTGTATTTAGTAAGATGGTCATTAGAAAATCCCATGCAAACTCTCATATTGTTTGATTTAGCGAAACTACGGGAGATGGGGGGGGAATACATTAGCAATTCTCTAAGGCCTTGTTTATATTTATCATTTAAAGCATCTGAAAGTTGAGACAAATTATTACTCTGAACTCCAAAAAGCACCAGCAGGTTTGAAAAGTATTCTTTATTTTACGAAATGGTCAAAATGACACAATTTATCAGAGCATGAAACTGTAAAAACAAAAAAGGGAGGTTTCCAGCTTTCTAAAGGTTGCTGAACTTGTCATGTGTGACACAAATTTAAAAGGAGAAATAACCAAAAATGAGCTCAAAAATGATTGGATTTCATCAGAATCATTTTATCCTTTATTCCCTTCACTTTGCTAAAAAAAAAAAAAAAAACAAACAAAAAAACTGTTTTCATGAGATTAATATCCTAAATGGACCAAAACTGTAGGACCTTTAAAAAACAGGGGGAAAAGCAACAAAATATCACATAAAGACAACATTTGAATAGATTTGAGTTCCTCTTACAGCAGGGGTGTCAAACTCATTTTAGTCCAGGGGCCACATTCAGCCCAATTTGATCTCAAGTGGACCCCACCAGTAAAATCACAGCATAATAACCTATAAATAACCACAACTCCAACTTTTTCCCTTTGTTTTAGTTAAAAAAAAATGCATTCTGAAAATGTTCACATTTAATGAATTATCTTTTTACAAAACATTATGAACATCCTTAAATGTCTTAAGAAAAAACTATTCAATTTGAACAGTATTATGCCTCAGTTGATCATTTACACATCACAACTTACAGATCACAGAGTGTCTACAAAAGGCACAAAACATTCAGTCACAGATATCTGGAACTGAACAATCTAGTATTTTTCTTTTCAAAGTCTAGAAATTATTTAAAATTTACAGTTTTACATATTTACCATTTACAGCTAATAAAATAAAGGACTTATCTCTCTTATCTCTTAATGTCTTCTCTGTAATTTTTACACTTTACAAAGTCACCCCGGGGGGCCGAAATGGACTATCTGTCAGGCCGGTTTTGGCCCGTGGGCTGTATGTTTGACATTCCTGCCTCAGAGGGAAAAGAGGAAATTTAAAGTGTGAAAATGACTAATGAAATCCAAAGTTGAAAAAAAACAAAGATCCTGCATCTCTCTGCACAAATGAGAAGCCATGATTCTCTCAGTTGATCAACAATAACATGACAAAAAGAGAATTTTCAGGTGAACTGCAGGACGTGTGCACAGAATAAAGAGGAGACCACAGGAAAAATTAAATTTGCTTGATCAATAAATAAATGCAGCATGGTTCAAGGACAGGAAACAGAGAAGCACGTCGTTAGAAGATACATTCAGCATGGTGAAACATCTTTCTAGAGTAGTTTGAAAAACACGTTTGTAAATTCTGTGAATATGTACATAGTAAAATATCTATTGATTGTGGAGCCATGTATTGGTAACGTTTGGAGCTTTTGGAAAATGCTGTATATGAAGTGATTACAGGTTTTCTCATAAAACCAATAATCAAAGAAATTTAACACCCAACTGGTATGTTTGTAAGACTCAGGTCGATATAACTTTGTAATATTGCACAAAATACTCGTTTTGAGTCCTGCCTACTTCTGGTCATGGCTGTGCAGTTTCCATGACTTTATTTTGCAGTGAGAAATGAGCCTACAGAGAGCAATAATGTGACAGGATAAGAAAAATGCCCATGAACTGGCTGTTTTGGGTTCAGAAGGTTAATTCACTTAGACTTAGACAGACTTTATTGTCATTCAGTATACAAAAAATGCACACAACAAAATTCTGTTGCAGTTGGCTCAGTACAGATTTAGAATATATAAGTATGCGTTAAAATCTAAAATATATATATTGAAATATACAGCATCAAAAATGCTACAAGGTGCAATTGTGAAAAATAGTAAAAATGACATTTGTAGTTAGCAGTAGTGCAAAAAATGTTCACATATAATAAGAAAGTAATAAACCTGCTTTAGTGTCAGACTGGAACCCGGATTTTCCAGGATGGACGTGATTCCATAGATACTGCAAATTAATTTGTTATAAAAATACTGTTTTCGAATGCTCGATGAATGCTTCATGTGCATGAAATAAAAGTCCAGTTTGCTCTACTGGTGAAGTTGATGTGTGGTATCACAATTTGTGTGAATAAAATCATGATCAAATCCTAAATGGACCAAAACTGTCAGCCCTTTAAAGAAACAAGGAGAGGGGGAGCAACAAAATATCACATAAACTTGACCTTTAAATAGATTTGAGTTCCTCTTAGAGGGAAAATAGGAAATTAAAAAAGTGTGAAAATGACACTCAACAAGTTGAATAATGAAGCCTGAAGGTGATAATATCAGATCAGTTCAAGAGAGAGAACAGCTTAGGGAGTTGGAGAGGGTCCAGAGTTGTTACACCTGACAGCAAATTGTGCCATTACTGGATAAATGATGGTAATAAAAATCCAGAAACAGGCCTACTTTACAAATTAAAATGAAGATACAATCCAGAAGAAGCTGCCAGCCTCCAAAAGTCTCGGTCTTGCCATTGCTGTGATGTTGCTACGAATGGAGATTAGTCATGTTTTAAAGGCTCAAAATTGACTTGACTCACTAGAAACTGTTGACTTAATGACATTTTTCACATATATAAGCGATGATTTAGTCAGTGCATTTGCGTTTATTCTCGCCTGTGTCTTGTGTCCGTCAGGCTGTTTGATGTTGGAGGTCAGAGGTCGGAGAGGAAGAAGTGGATCCACTGTTTCGAGGACGTCACAGCCATCATTTTCTGCGTGGCGCTCAGCGGATACGACCAGGTGCTGCATGAGGACGAGACCACGGTAAGGACTCATGTTATGTTCACGTCTGCGTTTTCACTTTAACTGTGTGTTTCCCTCTCCTCTTTCACCGAGGCTTTTTCTCGGTCAGCGTGTGGCCTAATGGCACATTTAGAAACACTGAAACACCTTTAAAAGAAGCTATATACATACATTACACACAGAGGTCGTGGGTCAACATGGGTGCTTTAACACATTCTGACACTGACTCTATAACAGGTAGCACAAAGATAGAGTGTGTGCTTGTTCTATATGTAGAAACCACATGTAAGCTGACATTAAGCACATGATCTGTGTAAAAGCTGCTGACATGCAAGGATAAATGTCTGAATAAATCAAGGCATGCAAAGTGTTTATATTTACATTTTATGCATCCGTTTTAGAGAATGTTTTAGGAATTAGAGGTGCACACAGACCTGCACACAGACTTTTGGATACCTGGCATTTTTTATATCACACCTGCCTTATTATGTAATGTTGCTCAACCCTCCGAATCCCAGTTTATGAGTGTTTTTTCACTCCTGTCCTGGTTTATTTTTCACTGCAATATAAAATCCTGCACCTCTATGGAAACAGCACAACCGTGTCTAGAAGCGAAGAGAACTCAGAAATCTTTTTATTGCAGTAGGACACAATTTGATGACATAAATGGTTAAAAAAAAGAAAAATGGAAATTGAATTTCTTTGATTCCTTATTTTACAAAAATGAAAAAACTGGTGGTATGAATAGTGGGGGCAAATGGCTTTACATAAAATCGATATTTTATGATTCACATTTTTTTCTATTTTTATGATATTTATCTCCTGTCTGCTCTGTATAAATACAGCCTGCAGCTCAGACCAGTTCAGCCAAAAAGTGTCTGAATTTTTGTCAAGTGACTGTTTGTTACAGAAGGATCACTTTGGGGTTTTTAGTTACACAAAGGAACACAGAATTTTTATTTTTTTCAGAATTTGGTTAATGCAATTGAGTAATTTTTGGCAATTTTTTAAATGAGACATGTAGAGTTAAGTGATTTTGATGAAAAGCACAATTTTAAGATTTTTTAAACTGCTTGTCATATTAGATTAGTTCAAAGACTACTGGAAAGTTGAAAATCCTTTAATTAATATTGTATTTACAAAATCTGACTTTGATGAATTGTATTTTGGTGAGTTTTTTTTTTTTTAAAGATAACATGCCTTTTTAACCTACTAGCAGGTTTTGGGGTTCAGAGGGTTGACAGGACTGAGGCATGAGCTGCAGTTTACAACATTTAATCCTCATACTTTCCCTATTATCAAAGTACAAAGTCAATTTCTAGGAATCTGCTTCTCCTTTGACTCATCCTTCTCTTCCTGTTACTGAACACGGATTATCATCACGGCGGAACATGTAAATAAATGAACAGAAAAACACTGAAGGCTGCATTCACAATATTTGTTGGGCTTGTTTGTTTAACAAAACACAGTTGGACGGCGCTCCGTCTCTGTCTCCGATGCAAAACCGTAAGCAGTTTCTTCTGTGTGTGTGACACCGTTTGCTCAATGCAAATCATTCTTTCCTGAACACAAACACCTGCAAACAAAAGGTGCATTCTGGCTAAAGCAAATGACCTGCTTTAAACACAGTACAAGTACAGTAATTTCCAAATATCCCAGTGCTGTAAAGGAAATTGTAAGATGTGCAACAGGTGTGAAAATGATCATTTCGGTAGTTTATTTACCTTAATTTCAGTCTAAACACAATTTAATATAAAAACTAGCACTGGATATACATAATAATAAAAGTAGTTGATACAGGAGAGTTTTTTTTCTACAGCCTTTTCTAATATATTCACACCACCATTTTTTGGCCCATTGTAAAACAGTGAATGTGTGAACATTTTAAGGGCACTGAGTTGGTGAAATTGCAAGAAAAACAGACCAGTTGATAAATATTCAGTTAAAATAAAGGTCTAGGATTGGTAAAATAAATTTGCAAGAGTGTGTCTTGGCGTTTACTCAACAACAAAAAAAGGCCACAAGCCGCCATGTGGCTGTAAAGACGATGCCGTGTAACCTAAAACAAATAAGCTGATTTGAATGCACCGTGCTCGCTGCTATTTATAAGCCCGAAGCGTATCCTCGGAGACTTTCAGGCTGGGAAATCGTGTTCTGTAGCTGCTCTATTTATGCAGATGTCATGGAGCCCTCCCTCCGAGCTGGGAGCACCAAACTAACGTCACATGAGGAGAGGAAATATCCATCACAAAGCGCAAAGCTCAGAGGCAGCTCCTGCTTATGTGTGTCACCTATCACAGTCCCTTTAATTGGTGCATTGTGTCTTTTTTCATTGTCCAAATGTAGGAAACATGAGGTTGTGGGGATATTTTGAGCACAACTGCATTTGTGTTTGGTATAAGAACATTTTTCACCCATTTATAACAGCAATAGTGAGCATTGTTTTCCTTCACTCAGTACCGAAAAGCATTTTCAGGGATTTTTTAAACAATCACACAGGGAGAAATCCAGCATAAATGGAATAAAGAGACCGATTTTTCTTGTGACAGCATCTCAATAGATGCAATTATGAAACATGTTTTCAATAATTGGTTGTTTTAGCATAATATTGTACCATTCTTTCATCTCCACATGACTGAAGTAGAAGTTCAAGTCTGTTGTTTAGTAGTTGTTCAAAATCTGAAATGAAATGGAAACACTTAAATGAAAGATATGGCAAAAATAGATGCACCAGAAAGGAAAATTAGCATTCACAATTACTAATAAAAATCATGAAATGCATTAAATGTCACAGATCTGTTCAGACAGGCAGTTCTAATTTTTTTACGTCAGAGATACTGGTCTGATCCAAACTGTGCCGATCTTATTAACATTACATGTCGTTATTACTAAAAAGCTAGCGTGGGCGCTATAATTACCAGGCGAATAACCAAATGTTTTTCAGACAAGCTCCCACGTTCGCTGTCACTTCTACTACCAGACACATCCATGGCATCAGATTCAGGAATTACAAGCTCAGATATTCCACAATCGGAGGGGGAAGATAACGCTGTCTGTCAGTAATGGGAGTGATAAAGCACTTCATATATCCCCTCAGGGCAGTTCATTAAAATCAATGATACGCTGTGAATTTAATTGGAATGGCAGCATTTGACATAATACTAATCCTTCCAGGACAGGAGTTGAGGGATTCGAAAGGTGGATTTTTGTTCTTTTTCTTCTCTTCCAAAGAAAGTTAATGTATTTGCAATCCTGACTGTATTTTTCATTGATTAGGTCAACTTTTAATGCTTTTTTCATGCTAAATGAAGTCAGAATTTGTGTCTACAATGAACAATGTTCCGACAGTTTTCCTTGGTGAGTTGCAACGAGTAATCAATTAGTTGTTAACTAATCACCAACTATCTTGATAACTGAATAATCTGCTTGAGTAGTTTTTTTTAGAGGAAAAAAAGTCTAAATTCTCAGATTCTTGCACCTTAAATTTTAATGTATTCTGATTTCTTTCCTCCTCTATGACAGTAAGCTTAATATCTTTGGGTTGTGGATGAAGACATTTGAGGAGGCCATCTAAGGAAGCACTGATCAACATTTTTCACCAACTTTCTGCGATGTTGTAGACCAAACAGTTTCAGTTAATCAAGAAAATGAAAATGAACGCCGGATTCCTGAAACCATGTGAGCCCTAGCATGTACAGTTTTGTTGAAAAGATAATAGGCTTGTAGATGTTCATTTTTACATTTACTTTTTTATGAATGGAACTAAGAAGTGACAGAATTTTTTGGCATTACAGTACTTTAACCAAACCAAGCCCTTAACCAAAAAGAGTGGCTTCCTGCTGTTTACTTATTTTAAAGTTCCTGAATTGATCCAAAATTAGGACTTTGTAAGACCTTTTTAATATCTCACTAAATGCATTTTTCCATGGCTATATAGCCCAAAGGAAAGTAGAATGAGAAAAACACCATATGGCCTGGAATGATGATTTATTTTGACACTTTTTCCATTTCTTTTAAATCAATGTGAAACAATAAGGATGCAGTTATTTAACTTAAAGTGATCTAGACCAGATAAGCAGCCTTAAAGTGGTGATCAAGTCAGTTTAAATACAATTTTTATAAAATATTACTAACACTAGTTTTTGCTACATTTTCTGTTATATAGTCTATTATAGGATGAGCAACATATAGCTAGCTACTCTAGCAAGAAGTAGTCACAGTGTTTGCTGCAGGTTGTGGACAATACATCCTCAATCCGCTTTGAAAATAATCCAATTTTTTTTGAGGAAAATGTATGAAATGCTTTTGTAAATTTTTCAAGACTTGTTGACACACTGCCATTTACAATTTCGTGAAAACTGTGGATTTGCTGTCCCTGGAGCCTTTATAGGGTAACAGGACAAACCATTGAAGCAGTCATGAAGAATGTTTTGACTGTTTATATCTACATAAGCATTCGTGTGCTGTACCACACTTTTGCTTTGTCGCTCCCTTCTTTCTATTCGAGAACTGCTTGCATTGTGTTTTGGTTTTTTTTGTGGCTTCTTCTTATCTTGTTTCTGTTAAAATGCAGACAAACACCCGACTATTCACTGAAATGACAGCAGCTCTGGGTGAACACTTGTCTTCCTTCCTCTAAACACTCTCTTTTCAGCACTACGGGTGTGTAAATGTGTGTGTGTGTGTGTGTGTGTGTGTGTGTGTGTGTGTGTGTGTGCGTGTGCGTGTGCGTGTGCGTGTGCGTGTGTGTGTGTGTGTGTTGGGGAGATGGTGGGGTATCATGCACGGGAAGTGAGTGGGACGTGGGTGGGCGGGCCCCCTTGCATTTCCTGTTCCTGCTCTAAGCTCCGCCCTGCAGCATCTCTGGCTCCTTCCACTCCTCCTGTCACTCTCGCCATCGACTGTCCTCTCTAACCAATCAGCAGTCAGATCTTCTGCAGACGCTCCACCCACAGACAGGTATGAAACCTCCCGATAGGTTGAAACACTCACCGAGAGTTGAAAGGAGAGCCTCTTTGCGTTTGTGAATCAAAGACGCGAATGTCGATCAGCTTGTCTGTTCCTTCTGTCTGATTGTTATTCCTTAAATTACTTTAAACTTTTAAAGGGTCCCATATTGTGCCCATTTTTAGCAGATTAATCAAAATCTCACATGTCCCCCACAGTGGTTTTAGGGCTGCTTTAAATGGGCTGTTTTGCTCTGAAAATCAATGAAATGCTGTTGGTCCCGCCCCCTTCAGGAAGAAGACTCTCTCTGCATTTTTAGCAGACTTTTAGTTACTTAGGTGTGTAGGGGCTTCAGGAATAGCAGAAGTGAAGCTATTTTTACACTTCTAACTTTTTAATAACCACAAAACATAAGAAAAATGTCTATTTATTACATGGGACCTTTAAGACTCCTCTCTTCTTGCATTCTTTTGTATGTGAGGCTGCTTGCCAACGTCTAAAGTCATTCGCTACAGTTCTGTTTTCCACTAATGTGACTTTGATGGGCCCTTTGAATCATCTTTTCTTATCTTCTCAATCCCAAAACAGCACGTAAATGATCATAGCCAAAGAGAAACTGCTTTCAACTCATCCTGTAAAAGAATCTCACTCAGTTTTCCTCATCAGGCACTTGACTTGTTTTCATGAATTGGCCTCGTGACTGCTTTGGTTTTTGCATGAACACTGAAAAGTAATCCCAGCATTTTCCATAAGATTGCTTTTTTTTCAATTTTATTTGTGCTAAAACTTAAGAAGACATAAACATGATCTACTGATACAAAAAGTGCCTAATGATGAAAAATATCAAATACTAAAGTACATTATTTTTATATCTTAATCTTGCTTTTCAGCAATCAAATTTGATCGTTTTAGCTGAATTGTAGATGTTAATTCAGCAGCATTTACATCTATATTAATATCTAGATTTTAATATAGGGTTATTTCGTCTATAATCATCTGGGCCTTCTGCTCAACAATCTCGATTAACTATGGTTATTAGAAATGGTCTCTGTGAAAATTTTTGGTTGATATATTAAGTACTTTCCAAGATTTTCTTTTTAATAAATGCCCGTAGATTCACTTGTATCACGTTTTTTCACACACTGAAGTTTGATACCATGTTTGTTTGGATGACAATATCTCAGGAGCTATTAAAGATAAGATTTTTTTTTTTTTTGGTTTTATTTTGAAAACCAGTTTGAAATGCCAGAACTCTTTCTACTTAGATTAGGCTATCTAGCAATATTTTTGTTCTTGTGTTACAGCTTAATCAGTTATGTACGCTAAACAAAAATGACTTTCTTTTCATTTTTGTGACCATGTATTTCATATAAAGTTTTCATATGTGTTGTTTTATATTGCTGTGACATGCAGTTACATGTAGTTTTGAAAATATCGTTAGTTAATCTCTGCATTATCAATTGTTTTGTTAATATGTGCTCAAAGACGAGACTTTTCATGACAGCTTTAGTTAATATTTTAGATTTCAACTAAAATAAAAAACTAAACTAAAAGGGAAAATTTTAGGATTTTAGATTTAATAGTTCCTAAGATATTGTCATTCAAACATAACTTAATATTTCAATGTGTGAAAAAAACTGCTGGAAGTGAGTCAACAGGGATTTTTTTTTTAAATTTATCCCACAAAGTACTTGATATCTGAAGCTAGAATTTCACAGATATCTTTATAAATATCCATATTTCATGCTACAAAATTTTCAGGCAAATCAGATTTGAGATGGAACAAGCCTGCAGTATATTTTACCTTATACTGTGGAGTGTTCACTGAAAGCAGTAGCATTTAGATGTTGTGTATTCATTCCAAAAAATGTAATTTATTTTAATCACATTTTACAATTCCATTTTTCAGACGCTTTTATCCAAAACAACGTACATCTGAGAGTAGATACAACAGAAGCACGAATCTAGTCAGGGGAAAGCAATCAGGATAATTGCCATAAAACGCATTTCCCACGTCAGTAAACATTTGCAAACTTTTTAATTATATGACTGTACAGTGTTGGAATAAGCTCTTTTCTTCTCCTTTACTGTTACACTGCTACTATTAAGTTTCACCACCTTCACTGCAGGTGTGTCCTCAAGCACAAGCTGCCAGAACAAAACTTTACCCTGCAGCTCCCCTAGAGGTCAAAAACTCCACAGGGTACCTTTAAGTGATTAGTCAGTGAAATATATGGCAGTTAGAGCGAGCAGTGGCTCACAGCTGACGAGCTAAAAGTGCATGGCTTCGTTTAACTCGCTGACAGCAAGCCTCTTACTAATAACTTCTGTTACTGATATGTTGAGACGTGCACAAACACGCAGAAGAAAAAAAATAAATGCTGCGCCCGTAGACAAGAGGAACTCCCCGGTACTTCCGTTCTGCTTTTGTGTTTGTATTTTCATCTCAATTCCTCTTTGTGTTTAGATGGTGTGTATGTGGTATGTGTGTTCTTGATTTTGCTACACGTGCGCATCTGACACGCAAATGCGGTATGCTTGTCTGGATGATTCATTCTTGAGTACGTGTTTCAGTATGAGTCCGAATCTACAGTATGTGTCTGTGAGCATGCGTGAAAAAGTGAGTTCTGCTTCCCGTTTAACCCGTGCTAATGTCTCACCTACAGAACCGCATGCACGAGTCTCTGAAGCTCTTTGATTCCATCTGTAACAACAAGTGGTTTAAGGACACCTCCATCATCCTCTTCCTGAACAAGAAGGACCTGTTTGAAAGCAAGATCAGCAAGTCACCACTATCCATCTGCTTCCCTGAATACATCGGTAAATACTTCCCAGCAGAAGTTAATCCTGTGTAGTGGGGATGCACATTTAGAAGTCATAAAAACCATCCAATAATCAATGAATCATAGAAATGAATGTAGTGCAGTGATATTATTAGGCTCAGGTGCATGAGGAGTTTGAAGGACAGATACAATATATAAACTTTATCGGTCCCGGAAATCTGTCTGTATAGTCTACACTTTGTTACTTTAAGCTAATCTTAAGCTACTGGCCTTTGTTAGTGTTTGAAAAACCTAGTTTAACATTTGCTTGAACCTAAAGTAGCTACCTAGACCGGAAAACCTTTTTCACAACTTAAAGTTCATTCACACGACTGCCACAGTTAGCAACTAGACAGCAGGGAGGTGTGCTGGTTTATGTACCCCTTATGGTCGCTCAGTAAACACACCTGTAACTCCACCTCCTTAAACTGTAAGAGACTCCACCTGGTGGCGCAACCTGGTACTACAGAAAATCTGAAAAACATTTGGGTAAATATTGCCTCCTACATGAATGTCCTTCATCTTTGGTTCTATTGGTGAATACATTTTTGGTTGATATAAACAGAAATTCATTGATTAATTATTATCAACCCTACTGTGTTGACTATATTTATATAGACACTAGAAGACACAGTTGGAACTGAGGTAAAGCTCTTCTCACTCAGTAGTCACAAACCATGAAGGAAAAGCAAACCTAATATTTTAAACCATGTGTTTTCACTGAATCAGTGATATTAGAGACAGTCTAGTCAGACACCAGTGTGATTCAGGATCTGGTCACTGCTTTGAAAGGCATTGCTTTGAGCTGATCGTTGAGGGGAGATTTTCACACTACATCAAGTAAAACATGCCATCTGTAGACTCTCCAACAGTTCATTTCTTCATTTTACCCAAATTTATATCTGACAAAAACACTGCTTAACTCCCCATGCTCGACTGTCTGGTGCAATTAGTGTTACAGATGCAATATGCATTTAAATAACTGCACCATAAAAAGTTGAAGCAGTGTTGTCGAAGTGTTCCTGCCCGACAACAGTGCTGCCGGCTGCTACTTGAGATGCATCGTGTCCCAGCTACATGCCACTTTCTCAGTATGGCTCAATATGATCTCCTCACACAGCATTTGTCAGGTTGACTACACATAAACTTGCTTGTCCTTTTAAATTACAGTTACAGCGATGACAAAAATACATGAACTGTAAATACAGCTATAGTATGTGTCGCTCCTGTACGTTTTTGTTGAATTTACACTGGGTGATATGACCCATTGTTCTTTTCTTTTTTGAAGGCTGAGGATGAGTCATAGTTTCAGTAGATTTTTTCCCCCCAGCTTTAGACTGTCAGTACCAGATGCTACGATTAAGTGGAGCACTGATACCCACATTAATAATCAGCAGAAAAGTCTGCAAACTACTTCCTGTGCTCCAGCTGTTTATCTTGCTTGAAATTATACTGATGTCTGCAGACAGCTGCAACCAAGCAGGTAGGGACTGACTGAGGAAAGCAGAATCTACATAATCTACAAAATAGTTGAGTCGTCTGCTGTGACTTCACCGCTAATAATAACTAATATTTTAATTCTTCTCGTAGATGAGAAACTGCAGATGCGCATACATCATAATTTAAGACAACTAATGTAGCCAGAAACTGTTATAGTACATCAAATTTCATTATGTAGACATTTTTGCACAGAGCAAAAACCAAAAAGCTAAATTGAATATATATTTAACCTCACCGTTTATCTGAGCAAAACCATTACTCCTATTATTAAGTGGCATTTGTGAATATGTTTAAAGTAGAAACTACAGAAAAAATGCCATAGGTAAGATAAATAATGCGCCATATTCGTGTTCATGTCTGTGAAAAGTACAATTGCCCTAATGAAGGTTCTGCTGTATATACAGAAGGTTGTGTGATGAATG